>NC_090444.1:1546486970-1546716970 GCF_031143425.1 Pleurodeles waltl
GTCAGGGTAAGGGGGATACACAGCTCAGATAACCCCTGCTCACTCACTTGGTGGCTTGGCACAAGCAGTTAAGCTTATCTCAGTGGCAACTTGTAAAGTATGTGCTCAAACACAGACAGTAACACAGTGAAAACACCAGAAAAGGACTCCACACCATTTAGAGAAATAGCCAATATATTTCTAAATCAAACAAGACCAAAGCCACAAAAATCAAACATACACAAGCAAAGATATACATTTTTAAAGGAAAAAGAGTCATAATCCATAGAACTCAATGGATGTATTGTTTTACTACGAAGTTCCTGCTATGCGTAAAAAATAAAGCTGCACAGGGGAGCGTGCATTGGAAAAGCAAGCAATGCATTGATTCCTTACTCGCAAGTGAGGCCTTGAATTGATTCTTTCCCCGCTGGTATATAGGGGGCTGGAGACTGCATTGTATAAGGACGGGAACATCTCTTTCAGGTGCAGGAGCCAGCTCCTCTTTCCATACTTAAACCAAGGAAGACTCATCAGGATATGCAGGACACACCTCAGTTCCCTTTGTGCCACTGTCTAGAGGGAATTCACAAACAGGCCAACTGTCAGTCTGACCCAGACGTAGATTCCACAGGCAGGCAGAGGCCCAAAATGGTTAAGCAAGGAAGTGCCCACTTTCTAAAAGTGCCATTTTCAAACAGACAACTTAAAAAGTAACTCTACCAAATGACGTATTTTTAGATTGTGAGTTCAGAGACCCCGAACTCCGAATCTCTGTCTACTCCCAATGGGAAACTGCACTTAAAAGATATTTAAAGGCAGTCCCCATTTTAACCTATGAGAGAGATAGGCCTTACCACTTCTGTGAGTTGCACACTTAACAACTGCAACTTTGGTAGGCATCTGCAATACATCACATGTTCCCCATTTCTGATTGGAACACTAGATGAGATCATGAAGCCCTCTCTGACCACTGCTGTCTCAAGCCATAGACTACAACAAATCTGTACTGACTATATATAAATACAGTTGCTCTTACCTGGGCTGATGGACTGTATGCTCTTGTAAGGGCAATCAGTTCTGCAACTTGTGCTGAGGTAACACCTCAAAAACATGAAACTTCCACAACCTCTTGAATTGTACAGACAGTGAAAGCTGCTCTTAAAGTACCTTTATTGGTTCTCAGACATGAGCCATCCAAAAACATTACATAATCAGGCTCAACCAAAGGTTGATCTTTTCTGCCTGGCCTTGGCTTAGTGCACACATTTGTGACATCTACACAATCATGTTCAACCTACCCATCATCAGTTTTAATTTCAGGAATGGGAAGCAAAGTTTATGGATTGAATGACTAACAACTTTTCAGGATGATTTTACAGCAGCAAGGATCTGCTGCTCGTACTTTGTCATATACTTTGTTTATTTGTTTTTATTCTGGTAATCAAGAGCTTGACAGAGTGTGGGACCTTAACACTTAAAGGATGTCCCATCGCATGTTTTCACATCTCTCTATACTGAAACTCGCTGTGGTGACCGCTTTAAGGCAGCCAGGCAGTACTGTGGTTACAGGGTAATCAGAAAATTAGCCACAGGTCTTCAAGAATCCCCATGCATTTGAGTAATTACTGAGAGCACACAGCCCTCTCTCTCACTGCAAAACAATGTGAACATCTAACTGTAATATGGCAGAGACTTTGTTTTGGCGCTACTAAAACATTCTAGCATTAGGTGTCCCATGAACATGAATCAGACACATCTTTTTGTGTCAGCCTCAGTAAAAACATATCCACTAGGGAAACGTGTGCTATCCACTGTCTACAGTAGTCAACCATTCCCAGGACATTCTGACTTCTCTCTGTGCTCTGGCTGGATTCATTCTCAAATTGTTTTCTACTCTATAGTGACACTTTTCCCGGTCCTTTTTCCATGAAATTTCCCAAGTATTGGACCTTTGTTTGACAGTATTACACTTTACTTAGAGACACCTTATGCTCCTTCTCAGACAGGTGATTTAACAATACAATGATATTATGTCTACAAGCTCCTTGTGTGCTTGACGTCACAAGTAAGTCATCAATATATTGTATAAGAACTGAATGAGAAGGCATCTGCAGAGATTTAAGATTTTTCTTCAAGATTTAATTAAATAATGAAGGACTCTCACTATACCCCTGTGGAACTCTGCACCATGCCAAAACCTTCTCCATAAATACAAATCAAAATAGGAATGGATTGTCCTCATGCAATCGGATGGAGAAAAGTCTGCAATGGTAAACAATTCTGCAGTGCACAGAATTCGAAAAAGGATTCATGACCATGGGACAATATTGAACAACAACATAGTTAATCTTTTGGAGATCTTGAACAATTCAATATTTACCATTAGGCTTCTGCAAGCCCATGATCAGAGATTTGCAAAGGCTGTCAGTGATTTCTCTTAGAATTCCTTTCCTCAGTATGTCTTTGATTATTGCTGTTATTCCTGTCACTGTCTCTGAGGTCAAATTGTATAGTGGTGTTCTCAGAAAGACTGCATTGGGCTTCACCTTAATTCAAACTGGTTCTACACCTTTGATTATTAATATGTCTTTCCCTATAAAATCCCATACCTCTGCATTCAATGTCTTTCAAATCAGAAGGTAAATCTTTTGCTGTCCTCACTGAAAATGGTCCTACAGTTGCCAGGACATTTTATGCTAGGACATTTTAAATTCAACAGCTTCATCATGAGTTTGAAGATCAATACAATCCAGTGTACATTAAATTGTGCACTATAACTTGCACAATAAATCTCTTCCTAGGAGAATTACAGGACTTAAATCACACACCACAAACAGGTGTATAACTTCAAATGAATACATTGTTACAGGAACTTCTTCTGGAACTGAATTTGTGATCTGTTTGTTTGTAACTTCTACAACGTGGATCTTCTTTCCCAGGTCTGGGACTTCCGCTGTTCTAACAGTGTAACGGGAAGCTTCATTGTCAATAAGAAATTATACTTGGTGGCCATTTTCCTCACCTTCTACAAATAGTCAATTCTGGTCTACCTCTAAGAATGTGCCAAGTATGCAATCTTCTTCCTACCTCAGGCACCATCATTGCATATTGTCAGAGCCAAAGCTCTCACTGTTCGACATAGGGAACTGTTGCAATGGATTCTGATTTTGAGTCTGGAATGGGTATGGATTTGCTCTGGGCATCTGATTTAAATTAAATCTAGGGTTTCACATATTTTGTGAGATCATTGGGCTTGTGGAGCCTGCATTATTGGAAACAGTGTCAACACTGGCACTTACATTTGCTGAACGGGTACATTCTGCATCTGCTCTAGATTTCCTCCTTGCATTTGACAATCACCATTCATTCTACTTGGATTCAGGCAACACTCCCTCTTCCAATGCCTAGTTCTGTTAAAGAAATAACATTTCTTCGACACTGCAACATGCAAACCAGAATTCAGACCAACAGGAATTCCCCAACCTCTCCCCTGTGGAACACTCATACCTCCTTGAACACCTTGAATACCAACTTGATATTCAACAACTTTCACTCCACCAGAATTCCTTTCACATAATTGATTTCTGTGCCCATTTGGTCTGTGCTAGCATAAATTTCTCCTTAAGTTTCTTCTGTTTCATTTCCCGTTTGTCACTACAATATTTCAGGACATCATCTAACAGTTTTGCCTGCTAGAAAATCACACTCTGATGAATGTACGTACTGATCTCTGGTCCCAACCAAAGAACAAACTGTGACACAAGGAAATCCCATATCACTCTTGTCGGGATGTTCCTACCCACTGTGTTTCTCAAACACCTGCTGCAATCGCTCACAATAAACATGCACTGATTCGTTTGGCTCTTGTGTTATTCATTTTATCTTTACCCAATCAATGTCTTTTGCAGGAACCTTTCCTTTCAGAAAGGAAATCTCCTCATTGTTGGAAAATGGGTTATTGGTAAGGGCAGTTAGGTACCTACACCTAGCAACAAGCCACTAACCTCCACTTAGGTCCAGTTAGGTCTCAGTAAATTAACCCCAGCTCAACCCTTGGTAGCTTGGCAACGAGCGTCAAGGCTTAACTTAGGAGACAGTGTGTAAAGCATTCAAATATCACAAAACAGTAATTAAATAAAACACAGGAAACAGTTGAAAAATCCAAAACCAATTCATAAAAATAGTTTATATTTTTATCTTTAAAATGACACAAAAACGAATAAAATCGGATAAGGGGAACCGGAGATATGAATTCTTAAAGAATTATTATTTTTCTAGCGCTTAGAAACAAAAAGCGCCAATCGGGTCATCTGGTTGCACCTCGACCGGGGCAAAGTCAAAGTTTCAGGCCGACCGCGATGGAGCCCTGCTCGGCTACAGGTCGCGGGAGGCCTCGGTTAAAAAGTTACCTTCTGACTTAGTCTTTATTTTGAAGATTTTCTTCAGCGGGACGAGCCTGCCAGTCCAATCCGACCTCCTGGAGCCCTTCTCCGGATACGCGATGCTGGATTCCTCGGTGGAGATTTTTACCTTCGGACTTAGTCGTTTTTTCGAGGTGAAAATCCTTCGACCGGGGTAAACCTGGATCTTGATCCGACGTCCATGGAGCCCTTCTCGGATACGATGGCTGGGAGGTCCCGGTCAACTTTTTACCTTCGGACTTAGTCTCTTTTTCGGAGATTTTTCTTTACCGGGACGAACCACCAAGTCAGGCCGGGTCGCGGTTGAGGCAAGCCGGCTAGAATTTCCGTGGCGGATCGGTCCCTCTATGGAGCTTTTTTACAAAAATTCTCCAATCTTCTCCAAACTTCTGGGGCTTCACCCAGATGTTCTTTTAAGGTTCTTTTGGGGTCCACAGCTCACCCCAAGGGTCCAGAAGTTCTGAGATGGTCCTTGGGGGGTGCGGACTACAAATCCCAGAATGCACCTGGCGCAAACTCCTTTTTGGCCACTGGACAGTGGTCAGCTGGTCACTTTCTTCAGGAGTTGGTGCAGGGGACTCTGGATAGCAATTTTTCACCTGTAGCAAACAGGGAGTCCCTCCTTGAACCAGTTGAAGCCAGGCAAAGTCCTTCTTGTGGTGAAGCCCAAGTGTGCAGCTGGTGCAGTCCTTCTGAGTGCAGGTTCCAGGTGCAGGCCAGGGGTCCAGCAGGGCAGTCCTTCTTCTCCTTTAGTTCTTCCTTGTTGGAATCTGATGGGGATCTGAGGTGTGGGTGCAGGTCTGCCAGTTTTATCCTTGCTCCTGGGTGAAAAGCAGGGGGGTCCTGGTTCTCCAATCAGGTACAGGGTCGTCCCCCTGTGATGACCACTTCCTGGGAAGTGTGGCAAAAATCCATCCCAGAAGGCAATATTCTCTAAAAATCCAACATGGCTGAATCTGATTTTTGGAGGTTACATCTGGCTGAGCCCACCCACTGGTGTGGCTAAAAATCATAAACACACCCCTCTCCTGCCCTCTCTTAATCTAATCAAGGGGGCACCTAGTTGTCTGGGGTTGCAGGATGTGGGGGTGTTGCTGGTTGCTCCAAATGTCCTTCTCTGCCTTTGAAGACCAGTTTGGCAGCCCTCCCCCTTCCTGCCTCACCATCTGCTGAGGGGAGATTCTCTCCCACAGGCACATTCCTTTGTGTGAAGCCAGGCCACTTCACACCTCATCAAGGCAGCTTGGCTAAGCTGCTGCAGGCTGGCCAATCAGAGCACAGCAGCAAAAACAATGCAGGGCTGAAATTGGCAACTTTTTAGGTAAAGTCTAAAACTTTTTACCTGAACAAGTTATATTAAATCCAAGAACTGGAAGTTGTGGGATTTATTACAACAATTAATTTGATACCAAATTCTTGGTATGCAACATTTAAGGAGACGTTAAAATTTAAAATAAAGTCTCCCCATTCTAGCCTATGAAGGCCATTTACTTCAATGAGGGAAAAACGAATTTGGCTGTTTTTACCTCACCAGGGTTTATAAATCTATTTTTATAAAGTCCCTGCTTATAGTTACATGGCACCCAGCCCTAGGGGCACATAGGGCACACCTTAGGGGTGACTTATATGTAAAAATAAGGTAGTTTAAGACTTTGGAACTACTTTTAATTCCAAAGTCGAATTTGCATATAACTTTAATTTAAAAGCAGCCAGCAAGGCAGGCCTGCCTTTAAAATGACACTGGGCACCTCAGCAGTGCACCTAGATGTGCACCACCTATGCTGTGGTCCCTAAACCTACATGCCGTACCATATACTAGGGACATATAGGTAGGTTAACTTAGCCAATTATAATTAGCCTAATTTGCATATCCATTTTACACAGAGCACAGGTCCTGGGACTGGTTAGCAGTACCCAGGGCACCATCAGAGTCAGGAAAACACCAGCATAAAGTAGAAAATGGGGGCAAAAAGTTAGGGGGCCTCTGCAATCAGCCCTGTTTTCTCACACAAGCCCCCCCCAGCCCACACGCCCAGGAGACTCAGCCCAACCCTGGGAGAGTCTTCCTGGCTTGTTAGGCGAGGAAGACAGTGAAGAAAACTGGCTGTCCCTTTGCAGGGCCTACTCTGCCTTACATCCTCCTGTCATGGTCACTCCCTCTGGGTAGTGAAGCCATCCCAACAGTGAAAGGTCCCATCTCAAACTGAAACTTCCCTCTAGGGGGGTCTTCCTCCTTTCTCTCTGCCAACTTGGGTAGTGAGGTGCCCACCTCCCCTACTCCTAACTTTGCTAGGGCAACACCTAGCTTACCCAAAGAGGTCACCCAACACTTGAGCAACCCCACCATGACCAACAGGGTCAGGGGGCCTACTTTGCTATTGGCCCTGGGGTCTGCCTCCCAGGCCAGGTACAGTGCTGCCAGGAAGGCTAGCACCCAGCAGAGGCTACTGACAGCTGTCAGTACCCAGAACCACACCCTAAGCTCTCCACTGACAGGTGGCTGAGCTGCTTTAGGGGCAACTTTGGGGTCCTGGCACCCGTCTTGCTGTCTAGAGTAGGGGCTACCACCTCCTGTGGCAGACACCCTCCTTCCACTCTCCCTTCTGTCAGTGCAGGGGCAACACCCTGCATCTGGACAGCTGCCTGACTACTCAGGACTTCCTTGGGGTCAGGGGAGGCCTCACCAGTGCCAACTCTGGGCTCTCCCCCTACTGGGGCAGAAGGCCTTTGGCTCCCTGGAACTCTCTTTAAGAGTGGCCTACCCTTCCTTTTCTTCTTTCCTTTTCTTGGGGACCCCTGTCCCCTAACTTTAGGGACTGACTCCCCAGGACTTTGGGTTGGGGGGGCGCCCTGGGTGACCGCCCCATCTGGGACCAGACCCACCTCTGGGAGGTCATTGCCCAGGATACAATCTAGGGGGAGGTCAGCACTGACTACCACCCTAAACCTGTCAAGGATACCCTCCCTCTCTAGGGGCACTATGGCTACAGGTTTGGAGGTGACCTCCCCTGTGGCTATCCTGACTTTCCTTGTCTCTCCTGGGACATACATGTCTGGGGTCACTAACCTGTCACTCACTATAGTGTGACTGGCACAGGTGTCTCTCAGGCCCGTGGTAGGGATCCCATTCACCTGAATGGGGTGGAAGTGCCTACTTCCACCCTCAGGGATCACCAGCTTACCATCTGGTCCTGTCTCCCAGCTCAATGCTAGGAGGACTTCATCATCTGAGGAGTCCTCCTCCATGGCTACACTGGACAGCCCAGTGCTAACCACCTTCTTTGGACAGGCTGCATCTCCTCTGAAATGACCTGTCTGCTGACAGTCAAAGCAAGCCCTACTGTCCAAGAGCTTTTTTAACCCTGGGTCTCCCTGTCTCTGCTTGTCAGAGTGGGAGTGGGATTTACTCTCCTCCTTCTTAGGGTTCTGGGGTACAGAGGGAGTCTCTGTGGTGGGCTTACCACCTCCCTCCTTAGGTTTTTGGGGACCTGACCCCCCCTTCTTGGAGTCTCCCCCCTGGGACTTGACAACCACCCTGGTTCTCAACCACTCATCAGCTGCCTCCCCTAGCTCTCTAGGGTTGGTCTGCTTAGAGTCCACTAGATGCTGGCGTAACCTTTCTTGGGTACAATTGGTCAAGATGTGCTCTCTCATGATCAGATTGTATAACCCCTCATAAGTATTTACTTTGTTACCAATAATCCAGCCCTCTAGTGCCTTAAGTGAGGTGTCTACAAAGTCAACCCAAGACTGGGTATTGACCTTCTGGATGTTCCTGAACTTCATTCTATACTGCTCTGGGGTCAGACCAAACTTCTTGGTTAAGCACCTCTTCATACTAGGGTACGAATCTGCCTCCTACCCCCTTAAGGTCAGAAGCCTATCCCTCCCTGAGTTGGGGACCAACTCCCACAAAATGGAACCCCAGTATTGAGGCCTAACCCTTCTCATTTGGAGTGCCCTCTCAAAGGCCTCCAACCACTTGTCTATATCATCCCCCTCTACATAGGCAGGAACCACCCCCTTGGTTAATCTGGGGCAAACTCCCCCACCCATGGACACCTCAACTTCTCTGTCGCTGCCACCATCTCTTTTCTCTTTCTTTGCCCACTTTTTCTTTTCTAGGGCCAGCTTGTCTGCTTCCAAAGCTATGTATGCTAGCTGGGCTTCCAGCTCTCTTTCCCTGATGGATGGGTTCTCTCCTCCTGAAGGGACCCCCTTCCCACCACTAGCTTTGGGTCTGCCCCTAGTGACTGTATGTACTGAGGACCGGTCTTCCTCATCCTCACTTAGGCTCAGATGCCCTCCCTCCCCTGAGTGGTTAGAGCTAGCATCCTCCCCTGTTTCTCCCTCCTCTGGAGCTTCCCCTGGGTCTACCTCTTGGGCCTCAGCCCATGCTGTCAGGGATTTGATCAGGACTTGCTTCCTGAGGTCAGTGGTTGCAGGCAACCCTCTTTCAGTACACAACCCCCTAAGCTGGACTACTGTCAGTGTGGGTAGGCTAGCCAGATCAAGCTCCATGGTTCCCTAGTTTTGTGTCAACAAAACCTTTTTGCAAAAATTGGAAACAATAATTTAGAAAAATTACAAAAATTCAATAATAGAAATTAATCAAAATTAAAAATGTTTTTTTTTTTTAAACAATTTTTGCACTAAGACAATTTAAAGGATTTTTAATTTGTTTTACTTAAAACTGTAACGTGATACTGAACACAAGTACAGGATCCCACCCCTGCCACCAAAAATGTTGGAAAATGGGTTATTGGTAAGGGCAGGTAGGTACCTACACCTAGCAACAAGCCACTAACCTCCACTTAGGTCCAGTTAGGTCTCAGTAAATTAACCCCAGCTCAACCCTTGGTAGCTTGGCAACGAGCGTCAAGGCTTAACTTAGGAGACAGTGTGTAAAGCATTCAAATATCACAAAACAGTAATTAAATAAAACACAGGAAACAGTTTAAAAATCCAGACCAATTTATAAAAATAGTTTATATTTTTATCTTTAAAATGACACAAAAACGAATAAAATCGGATAAGGGGAACCGGAGATATGAATTCTTAAAGAATTATAATTTTTCTTGCGCTTAGAAACAAAAAGCGCCAATCGGGTCATCTAGTTGCACCTCGACCGGGGCAAAGTCAAAGTTTCAGGCCGACCGCGATGGAGCCCTGCTCGGCTACAGGTCGCGGGAGGCCTCGGTTAAAAAGTTACCTTCTGACTTAGTCTTTATTTTGAAGATTTTCTTCAGCGGGACGAGCCTGCCAGTCCAATCCGACCTCCTGGAGCCCTTCTCCGGATACGCGATGCTGGATTCCTCGGTGAAGATTTTTACCTTCGGACTTAGTCGTTTTTTCGAGGTGAAAATCCTTCGACCGGGGTAAACCTGGATCTTGATCCGACGTCCATGGAGCCCTTCTCGGATACGATGGCTGGGAGGTCCCGGTTAACTTTTTACCTTCGGACTTAGTCTCTTTTTCTGAGATTTTTCTTTACCGGGACGAACCACCAAGTCAGGCCGGGTCGCGGTTGAGGCAAGCCGGCTAGAATTTCCGCGGCGGGTCGGTCCCTCTATGGAGCTTTTTTACAAAAATTCTCCAATCTTCTCCAAACTTCTGGGGCTTCACCCAGATGTTCTTTTAAGGTTCTTTTGGGGTCCACAACTCACCCCAAGGGTCCAGAAGTTCTGAGATGGTCCTTGGGGGGTGCGGACTACAACTCCCAGAATGCACCTGGCGCAAACTCCTTTTTGGCCACTGGACAGTGGTCAGCTGGTCACTTTCTTCAGGAGTTGGTGCAGGGGACTCTGGATAGCAATTTTTCACCTGTAGCAAACAGGGAGTCCCTCCTTGAACCAGTTGAAGCCAGGCAAAGTCCTTCTTGTGGTGAAGCCCAAGTGTGCTGCTGGTGCAGTCCTTCTGAGTGCAGGTTCCAGGTGCAGGCCAGGGGTCCAGCAGGGCAGTCCTTCTTCTCCTTTAGTTCTTCCTTGTTGGAATCTGATGGGGATCTGAGGTGTGGGTGCAGGTCTGCCAGTTTTATCCTTGCTCCTGGGTGAAAAGCAGGGGGGTCCTGGTTCTCCAATCAGGTACAGGGTCGTCCCCCTGTGATGACCACTTCCTGGGAAGTGTGGCAAAAATCCATCCCAGAAGGCAACATTCTCTAAAAATCCAACATGGCTGAATCTGATTTTTGGAGGTTACATCTGGCTGAGCCCACCCACTGGTGTGGCTAAAAATCATAAACACACCCCTCTCCTGCCCTCTCCTAATCTAATCAAGGGGGCACCTAGTTGTCTGGGGTTGCAGGATGTGGGGGTGTTGCTGGTTGCTCCAAATGTCCTTCTCTGCCTTTGAAGACCAGTTTGGCAGCCCTCCCCCTTCCTGCCTCACCATCTGCTGAGGGGAGATTCTCTACCACAGGCACATTCCTTTGTGTGAAGCCAGGCCACTTCACACCTCATCAAGGCAGCTTGGCTAAGCTGCTGCAGACTGGCCAATCAGAGCACAGCAGCAAAAACAATGGAGGGCTGAAATTGGCAACTTTTTAGGTAAAGTCTAGAACTTTTTACCTGAACAAGTTATATTAAATCCAAGAACTGGAAGTTGTGGGATTTATTACAACAATTAATTTGATACCAAATTCTTGGTATGCAACATTTAAGGAGATGTTAAAATGTAAAATAAAGTCTCCCCATTCTAGCCTATGAAGGCCATTTACTTCAATGAGGGAAAAACGAATTTGGCTGTTTTTACCTCACCAGGGTTTATAAATCTATTTTTACAAAGTCCCTGCTTATAGTTACATGGCACCCAGCCCTAGTGGCACATAGGGCACACCTTAGGGGTGACTTATATGTAAAAATGCCTTTAAAATGACACTGGGCACCTCAGCAGTGCACCTAGGTGTGCACCACCTATGCTGTGGTCCCTAAACCTACATGCCCTACCATATACTAGGGACATATAGGTAGGTTAACTTAGCCAATTATAATTAGCCTAATTTGCATATCCATTTTACACAGAGCACAGGCCCTGGGACTGGTTAGCAGTACCCAGGGCACCATCACAGTCAGGAAAACACCAGCATAAAGTGGAAAATGGGGGCAAAAAGTTAGGGGGCCTCTGCAATCAGCCCTGTTTTCTCACACTCATCATATTTATTCATTACTAAAAGAGATGGTGCATTAGTATGTACATCTCTCTGTGATTCTTTATGTGGCCATTGTACAGCAATTTTACACTCAACACACAAATCATTTGCAACTACAACATCAAAGAAAGTATTCAAATCAGTCCACTACACCCTTGAAATGTTCATACATCCGTTAACTTGTGTGTAGCACTGTACAGGATTCTGTCAGTTTTCTCAGTTTGGGAAAACTTTTTGTGAATGCTACAAGATGGTCTCTTCTTCAAGGCACATGGACATAGCCTCCATCTGGTTTCTTTCTCTTTGGAAAAGCCGAAGCTTTGGAGGGGCCTTGCACTCGCTTACTATTCAATTAAGCTGCCTTTTTTGATGTTTCTTCACCCATTTGCTCTGTGACTTCTCAGAATCACTCCATTTACAAATTATTTTCACTAATTCAGTATTGTGTAATATCATCTCTGAAGAAAACATTGTCTCAATAGCTTCATCGTCCAATTATGCCCTGAAACTTTTCTGCAATAGGACACTTTTTGAAAGATCAACTTCATATTTTTGATGCAATTCAGTTAAATTATCATGTGTAGCAGCTGTACGCCTATCGTTTTCTTGGTATTGATTAATGTAAGCTTCCCTTAATGATTTCTTCAAATCTATTATCAATCTCGGAATGCTTAATGGTCTTTCCTTCTCTGTTTCCTGTGTAATGACCACCTGATTTCTGCGTTCTATGGTTTCATTGAGCCTTGGGGGAAAAACTCTATCCTATTGAGCAGGCACAACATGCTCTTGCTAAAGACCTAAGTATTCTTTTGTTTGTTATAGTTGTATAATTTGGGAGCTAACACTTTTTGGTCTATAAATCTCCTCTTTTGTTGTGTTTGAGTTACGTGAACAGCTGTGGTTGCTGGCCTTTTTCATTTTTCTTGCTTTTCTCCCACCTCTATCGATGTTGCTCTGGTATTGTGTGACTTTCTGACTCTCCTAACATACATTTCCAGCCATAAATATAGCTGATTTTTCAGGCCTCTTTTTCGGTGACTCCTTAGTCCAATCTATTCTCATTACTCCAAGTCTAGTGAATACACCAGCTACCCATTCTCTGGTACATTCAGATGATTGAGTGCAATTACTCAATCTAAAAAAAGCCCACACTAACACTTCCCTACATGAGACAATCAAGACGAGTATATAAGGGGTAACTGTGCCCCTATAGGCTTTGTTTGTCATAAATCCCCCAGAGACTTTTTCTTGAAGATAAGATGTTCAAGAAGGACTGGTCCCTGATTCCGTGGCATTGTATAAGAGTCTGGCTCATGCTGATCATTAGCACCGCCAAGAAGGTTGTAAATGCAATCTTGGTTGAGATCCAGGTCCTTGAGACCCATTTAGAAACCATTGTGTCAGCTACACTTCACAAGAAGAATATGGGGGATACAAACATAACCAATTGAGACTATAAAGACTCCCTCATGACTTCCAAGATCAAAAAATCTACAAAGGACTTGGCACACTGCTCACTTGAAAAGGAATACCGTAGGAAAGTGCCCCTCTGTGTATGCTCACTTCCTCACTTTTTGCCTTAAGGCTGATGTGTATGACTCTGTTAGTGCACAGGAAGCCTGCTAATGAGTCCCAGTGCTCATGCTCTCCTCTAAAATGGATTTGTCAAGTTGGCAATTCCTTGATTGGCAAATACTTTACCCCCTAAAATCCCCTGGGCAATGTCACTCAGGTGTGAGAAAGCAGCCTCTTTCTAGCATGGTTACCCCCAATTTTGGCCTGTTTGTCAGAGTGTTTGACAGTGTCACTGGGATACGGCTAACCAGGCCCCCAGTGCTTGTGCTCTCTGCCTTTAAATTTGGTTGTTGGATACTGCTAACACAGTATTCCACTCGTAATTGGCATACTGGTGGCCCCTTATAAGTCCCTAGTATGTGGTACTTAGGTACCCAAGGCGTTGGGGGTTCCAGGAGATCCCTATGGGCATTACTTTTACCACCCATAGGGAGCCCATGCAAAGGCTTCTACAGGACTGCCATTGCAGCCTGTGTGAAATAGTGCATGCACCATTTCACAGCCATTTACACTGCACCAGGTCACTTATAAGTCACCCATATACCAGGCCTTCCAACCCTGAAGGCTGGGTACAGAGTACCTGTGTCTGAGGGAACCCCTGCACTAGCAGAGGTACCCCCATATCATCCAGGACCATTTTCCCGGACTTCTTGAGTACAGGGACGACATTTTACGTGTGCCCTGGATAAGGTCAATACCTATGTCCAGCTTCACAATGGTAACTTTGAATATGGCCATGTAAGTTGTCTAACATCTTGGAATTATACCCCAATGCTGATTCTAGCATTCGTTTTATAATTCTGTGTACTCTGGGGGCTCCACAGTGGACCCCAGTACTGCCACATCAGCCTTCTGAGGTTTCCCAGGCAGCCTCAGCTGCTGCTACCTCACAGACAGGTTTCTGCCCTCCTGTTGCTCAAGCAGCTTGAACCTAGGAAGGCAGAACAAATAATTTCCTTTGGGAGAGGGGAGTTACACCCTCTCCCTTTGGAAATAGGTGTCACAGGCATGGGAGGGGTAGACCCACAGAGCGTCTGGAAATGCTTTGAAGGGCACAGGTGGAGTCCTCCTTGCATAATCCAGTCTACACTGGTTCAAGGACCCCCAGTACCTGCTATGGCACAAAACTGGACAAAGGAAAGGGGAGTGACCACTACCCTGTCCATCACCACGCCAGGGGTGGTGCCCGGAGCTCCTCCAGAGTGTCCCTGGGTTTTGCCAACTTGGGTTCCAAGGTGGTGGGGTACTCTGGGAGCATCTGAGTGGCCAGTGCCAGCAGGTGACATCAGAGGCATCCCCTGATAGGTGCTTACCTGGGTAACTGACCAATCCCCCTTGCAAGGCTATTTAGGGTCTCTCCTCTGGGTGTTTCCTCAGATTCGGATTGCAAGACTCCAGCAGGAATCCTCTGCAACCTTTACCTCACCTTCTATCGACGAAACGGCATCTGGACCCTCCAGTGTGAGAAAACAGGGCTGATTGCAGAGGCCCCCTAACGTTTTGCCCCCATTTTCCACTTTTTGCTGGTGTTTTCCTGACTCTGATGGTGCCCTAGGTACTGCTAACCAGCGCCAGGGCCTGTGCTCTGTGTAAAATCAATATGCAAATTAGGCTAATTATAATTGGCTAAGTCATCCTACCTATAAGTCCCTAGTATATGGTAGGGCATGTAGGTTTAGTGACCACAGCATAGATAGTGCACCCATAGGTGCACTGCTTAGGTGCCCAGTGTAATTTTAAAGGCAGGCCTGCCTTGCTGGCTGCTTTTAAATTAAATGAAAGTTATATGCAAATTCGACTTTGGAATTAAAAGTAGTTCCAAAGTCTTAACTACCTTATTTTTACATATGTCACCCCTAAGGTGTGTCCTATGTGCCCCTAGGGCTGGGCGCCATGTAACTATAAACAGGGACCTTATAAAAATAGTTTAATAAGCCCTGGTGAGGTAAAAACAGCCAAATTCGTTTTCCCCTCATTGTAGTGAATGGCCTTAATAGGCTAGAATGGGGAGACTTTATTTTAATTTTAAAAGTCCCCTTAAGTGACAGATACAAAGAGTTTGGTATCAAATTAATTGTTATAATAAATTCCAGTTGTTGGATTTAATATAACTTGTTCAGGTAAAGAGTTTTAAACTTAACCTGAAAAGTTGCCATTTTCAGCCCTGCATTGTTTTTGCTGCTGTGCTCTGATTGGCCAGCCTCTTGCAGACTGGCCAGGCTGCGTTGATGAGGTGTCAAGTGGCCTGGCTTCACACTAAGAGATGTGCCTGTGAGAGGGAATCTCCCCTCAGCAGATCGTGAGGCAGGAAGGGGAGGGCTGCCAAACTGGTCTTCAAAGGCAGAGAAGGACATTTGGAGCAACCCAGCAACACCCCCACTTCCTGCAACCCCAGACAACTAGGTGCCCCCTTGATTAGATTAGGAGAGGGGTGTGTTTATGATTTTTATCCACACCAGTGGGTGGGCTCAGCCAGATGTAACCTCCAAAAATCACTTTCAGCAATGATGGATTTTTGAGGAATGTTGCCTCCTGGGATTGATTTTTGCCACACTTCCCAGGAAGTGGTCATCACAGGGGGAAGGACCCTGCCCCTAATTGGAGAACCAGGACCCCCCCTGTTTTTCACCCAGGAGCAAGGATAAAACTGGCAGACCTGCACCCACACCTCAGATCCCTATCAGATTCCAACAAGGAAGAACTACAGGAGAAAAAGTGCTGCCTTGCTGGACCCCTGACCTGCACCTGGACACTGCACTCTGGAGGACTGCACCAGCTTCACACTTGGGCTTCACCACTAAAAGGACTTTACCTGTCTTCTACTGCTTCAAGAAGGGACTCCCTGTTTGCTACAGGTACAAAGGAGCTGCCCAGAGTCCCCTGCATCAAGTCCTGCGAGCAGAGCCCATCTGACAGTGTACAGTGGCCATTTGAGGATTCTGATGTGGTGCATTCTGGGAATTGTAGTCCCAACTCCCAAGGAGCAACTCAGTGCTTCTGGAACCTTGGATCAAGTTGTGGACACTTCAAGGACACAAAAAGGACCTATGGAAGAAGATCCAGAAGTTTGGAAATGTTTGGAGCAACTCCATAAGTTGAAGAGGTGCATTGTGGGAGTTGTAGTCCCAGACCCCAAGAGGCACACCAGAGCCTCTGAACCCTTGGCTGGTGCTGTGGACCACTTTCCTGAATCAATCACTTCTGAAAGTAAGTGTGACAGTGTTACCTCATGGGTGGCCTGAACTCTGGACTTAGGGCCAGATGTAGTAAACTCCAATTTTGCGACTTGCAAATTGCGAGTCTGACCGACTCGCAATTTGCAACTCACAAAATTGGATGCAGAAAGGTGTCTCAGACACCTTCTGCGACTCGCTATGGGGTCACAAAGACCCACCTCATCAATATTCATTAGGTGGGTCGCATTTTGCGACCCCATAGCGAGTCCCTGCACTCACAGTGATGGTGGTCTGCTGTAGTCAGCAGACTTCCATGTCTGTGACTGCTTTGTCAATAAAGCTGTTTTTTTTTTCATTTTGCAGCCCGTTTTCCTTAAAGGAAAACGAGCTGCAAAATGAAAACTAAACCGAAACCATTTGGTTTAGTTTTTTTCACTGTAGGCAGTGGTCCAGAAGAACAACTGCCTGCTCTAAAAAAAAATATATTTTTCGGCATTCACAAAGGGGAAGGGGTCCCATGGGGTCCCTTCCCTTTTGCAAATGAGTTACCACCAGTGTGACACTGGTGGTAACTGCGAGTTGGTTTGCGACCGCATTCGTGGTCACAAAGCAACTCTGAATGGCGATGTGGTCGCAAATAGTAAGGGAACATGCCTTCCCATTTGCGTGTCACATTCCCAAATTGCGAGTCGGTACCGACTCGCAATTTGGGGATGAGCATCGCGTTCGGCCTTTTGCATGCCGCAAACTGCGTTTTTCGCAGTTTGCGACATGCAAAAGGCTTCGTACATCTGGCCCTTAGTTCCTTTCCAGTGTGACTTTTTTAACCCTTTGAGCTCTAGTTGCTTCCATGTGCTAGAAAGCATTAATTCTTAAATAAATCATATCTCCGGTTCCCCTTATGCGATTTTATTAGTTTTGGTGTCATTTTATTGATCATAAATTGATTTTGGATTTTTAAACTGTTTCCTGTGTTTTATTTAATTACTGTTTTGTGATATTTGAGTGCTTTACGCTTTGTCTCCTAAATTAAGCCTCGTCGCTCGTTGCCAAGCTACCAAGGGTTGAGCTGGGTTTAATTTACTGAGACCTAACTGGACCTAAGTTGAGGTTAGTGGCCTATTGCTAAGTGTAGGTACCTACCTGCCCTTACCAATAACCCATTTTCCAGCATCCAGGAACTCTACAAACTGCAACAAAGAAGCAAAGACAACTTCTGCAACATTGTATCTCCAGCTCCTGCCAGCAATTGCAACTGTTTCCAGGTCGTGCATCTTCTGAGGACTGCCTGTATTCAGCCTGCACCAGAAGAACAAAGGAATTTCTCTTGAAGTGAAGGAGTCACTTTCCTGCTTCAGCAGGCACCACTTTACAGCGATGACCAGTGGCCTGGGTCCCCTTTCCTGAAGAAGTGCATGGATCCAGCAACATGGGTGGTGGACTGAATTGATCCTGACGGTCCTGAAGTTCACCCGTCCAACTTTGGTTGATGTAACAACTTACCTCTGCACTCAAGACAGTACCGCTGTGCACGGCATGTTTTGCAATTGCCAAGGCTTGTTGGCATCCTTCCACAAAGTTCTTCATGCATTGTGCAGCTCCAGCACTCCTTTCTGTGATGCACAGCCTCCTGCGTGGTTCTCTGGTGGTGTGGGATCCCTTTGTGTAGTGCTTCATGGGCCTTCTTTTGCACCTTCTTTGTCCTCATGCTGTGGGACTCTTGTGCATGCTGTCTGGTCTTCTGAGGGCTCTCTGAGTTGTTGGAAGCCCCTTCTGTCTAAACCAAGTCCCTCTTGGTCCCGGGCAGTGCCATTTTCAGCTGACCATGAGCTTTGCATGTGCCAAGGCTTGTTGGTGGAATCCCGCAACACAAACCAGACTGAAATCATCCATCCGGCGTGGGACATAATCTGCACCAACCAAGGGGCATATTTATACTCCGTTTGCGCCAAATTTGCGTCGTTTTTTTAGACGCAAATTCAGCGCAAAACTAACGCCATATTTATACTTTGGTGTTAGACGCGTCTAGCGCCAAAGTATGAGTAAAGAGCGTCATTTTTTTGCGTGAACGCCTTCCTTGCGTTAATGAGATGCAAGGTAGGCGTTCCCGTCCCAAAAAATGACTGCGACGCAAATGCGTCGTATTTATACTCCCGGGCAAAAATCACGCCCGGGAGTGGTCGGGTCAAAAAACCCCACATTTGCGCCTCTTTTTAACGCCTGCGTCAGGGCAGGCGTTAAGGGACCTGTGGGCTCAAAATGAGCCCACTGCTGCCCTCCCATGCCCCCAGGGACCCCCCCTGCCACCCTTGCCCACCCCAGGAGGACACCCAAGGATGGAGGGACCCATCCCAGGGACATTCAGGTAAGTTCAGGTAAGTATAAATTTGTTTTTTTTTATATATTTTTTTTGGCATAGGGGGCCTGATTTGTGCCCCCCTACATGCCACAATACCCAATGACCATGCCCAGGGGACATAAGTCCCCTGGGCATGGCCATTGGGCAAGGGGGCATGACTCCTGTCTTTACTAAGACAGGAGTCATGTAAATGGCGTCTGGGCGTCGTTAAAAATGGCGCAAATCGGGTGGAGGCGATTTTTTAGCGTCAACCTGACTTGCACCATTTTTAAGACGCCCTAACGCCATTTTTCCCTATGCCGCCGCTGCCTGGTGTACGTGTTTTTTTTCCACGCACACCAGGCAGCGCCGGTCTGCTTGCGCCGGCTAACGCCATTCAATAAATACGGCGCCCGCATGGCGCTTCAGAATGGCGTTAGCTGGCGCAAAATTTTTTGATGCTAAACTGCGTTAGCGCAGTTTAGCGTCAAAAAGTATAAATACGGGCCCAAGAATCCACATCAATCTTCTTGCAGTACTGACTGTTCTTCACTGGTGGTCCTTCTTTACACCTTCATCCCGGTTAGCAGGGTCTTCTGTTTTCCCTGGACTCATCAGTGCTTCTTGGACTTGGTCCCCTTCTTCCACAGGTCTACAGGGCCAAGAATCCATTGTTGGTGTCTTGTAGTCTTTTCTGGTTCTTGCAAAATCTTCTAGCATGTGTTTTTGTGTGTTCTAGGAAGGTTACTGTGATTTACTCCTGCTTTCCTGGGCTCTGGGGTGGGTTCTATTACTTACATTTGGTGTTTTCGTACACTCCCAACACCCCTCTACACACTACACTTGCCTAGGTGGGAAACCGTCTTTTGCATTCCAGTATTTTAGTATATGGTTTGTGTTCCCCCAGGCCCATTTTTAGCCATTGTGATTTTCACTATTTGCACTGTTAATACTGCATTCTAGTGTATATACTGTGTATTTTACTTACCTCCTAAGGCGGTGTAGTCTCTAAGGTATTTTCTTTCATGTGTGTGAGTACTGTGTGACTACAGTGGTATTGCATGAGCTTTGCATGTCTCTTTGTTGGGCCCTGGCCGTTCATCCAGACTACCCCTAGAGAGCCTGGCTTCTAGACACTTACTGCATTTTACTAATAAGGGACAACTGGACCTGGTATAAGGGCCAGATGTACGACCCTGAGTTTTGCGACTTTACACTGCGATTCGCAATGGGGTCGCAAATTACCTACCTCATGAATATTCATGAGGTAGTTCGCAATTTATGACCCCATTAGGAATGGCCGCCCTCACAGGGTTGATGGCCTTCTGGAGACAGAAGACCACCATGTCTGTGACTGCTTTTAACTAAAGCAGTTTTTTAATTTTTTTTTATGCAGCCCGTTCCTTAAAGGAAAATGAGATGCATTTCAAAAACAAAAATGAAAAGTTTCCTTTTCAATTTTTCAGAGCAGGCAGTGGTCCGTCGGACCACTGCCTGCTCTGAAAAAATATTTTCACTGCCATTAGCAAAGGGGAACGGGTCCCATTTTGGAATGGGTTAGCACCAGTTTGAAACTGGTGCTAACTGCGATTGTTTTGTGACCGCATTCAAAGTCACAACAAAATGCTACATCACGCTGTGACTCGCAATTAGAAAGGGAACGTCCCTTCCTAATTGCGACTCGCAACCCTATTTTGTGATTCGGTAAATAGATTACTGAATCGTAAAATAGGCTCTGTACATACAAAAATGTTTTTTTCCTGTCGCAAACGGTTCAATTCTGCAAATCGTGCCCTTTGTGACAGGAAAAATAGTACGTACATGTGCCTCCTAAGTACATTTGGTAGCCACTACAAACCAGGCCAGCCTCCTACACCCGCGTACACAGGGCATAGGTGATAAAGAGGTCTCCAATGCTGCAGCATGAGATTGTGCCACCCTAGACAACCTACACAAATTGCTGATGGTGGGCCTACCATTGCAGACTGCCCGAGCAGTGCCTTAGAGGTGCAGCCCCATGCACTGCCTTACATATATGTCATACACCCCTAAGGAAGGACTCTGGAAGCCCATGAGGCAGGATGCAGTATATTTAAGGTGCTGATATGTAAGCACAAACTCATATGTTTCTATAGTGTCTTTACCATTTAAGAACTCTATAAGTGATAATCGATCCATAGGATATCATAGGACTTAAGCCCGGACAGACCTTGGATGCTAGCTCCATGATGGTGCCACCTAGATATGTCAACTTTGGTGTCAAACAACGTGCTTGTTCTCCCCAACATGAATCTGGCATTGAGGTATGACTGGCATGCACCCAACTTCTTTGTGGTCTGGCCGGTCAGCCCATGTTTTTCCCATACCTCCTGCAGCCAAGACAGGATTTTGACTGCCTGCTACATAGTGTGAACACTCCCAGGAGTCAAAAATAAAAGCTGAGACAGGAAGGAGGTCACACCTATGTCCCCCCAGCTTGGCTATGGATGGATTCTTCAGGTCAATGAGATTCGAAGGCTTCACTGCCCCTGATCACCACCTCTGCTGTCCCTCAGTTGAGTAAACATCTTTTCCCCTGCCCCAGGCACATTTGCTCATGGTCAGGTGAGAAATTAGCTATGCAGGTCAGTGCACACCCCCAGCAGGCTGACACCCCTCTAGGGTGAAAAGCCCAGTCTGTGCACTGAATATTGTTTTTTGCTGTCTAAGGAGTGGCAGAATAGAGGGTTCTGGGTAGCAAAAGGTGACCCACCTCTTCAGATGTGGTCACCTCAGGGGCAGATTAGCTGTAGGAGGTAGCTGCCCATTGCCCATTAACCTCCACACCCCTAACTTTTCTTAATTCAGGATTTAAGGAACCCCCCTGACACCAGAACATTAAAGAGGGAAACTATGTCCCTGAGGCAGCAGACTGGGAACTAATTCAACAACCCTCATCCTTGACTCAAACTCAGCACCCCCGACCACGACTTCTTTGGACTAGCGGCTCTTGTCCCCTGCAAATTGCAGGTAAAAAGACTCACAGGATCCGAAGATTCACCTGTCATCATGTCCACCATGGGATCAATTAAAGCCAGGTGGTCCAATGTCTTCTGGGAGATGTAGTCTTGCCTGCCCCAAAGATTTAGGTTACTACATTGCTCACCCGGATCCTGTGAAGTTCCCAAAGCTTTTCACCATCTTTACCACTGCCAAGGCTTGTTGGTTGCCAGTCCGGTAACTGACACCCACTCACGATGCTACAGCAGCTGGACACACTATGCAGCCTGCATCCCACATCAACAACCCAACCACTGCTGAGTTTTTGCATCCCTTTTCCAGCACACCAGTGTAAGAGATAAAATCAGCACCAGCGTGAGTCCCATTAAGCTGACAGGCAGAACAACTATGCACCCGGATGCCACAGGCAAGGTAAAACTCAACTGACTGTTGTGAACTGATCCTAGGAACTGCACAACCTCAACCCAGCAAGGGTTCCATGTAACTTGTTCTTCTAGTATTGTTTTGCTACAAGTGGTATTTCTCCATTGACTTCAAAGCAAAGTTTAAATGCCATTTTTGCTGTGATGTAATTTTGCTTCTACAATTCATAACTCCAGTTGAAGTTATGCAATTCTGTTCATTTTGGTGTCTAATTTAAGACAGAGATAAGCTTTAGTTTTATAAATTGGTGTTAGATTTCTTTTGAGTCAAGCCAATGTCTTATCATCCATGTTGTTACTCTGAAATGCTGAGCACATGTTCCTCTAAGTAAAGCCTGACTGCTCTTTGCCACACTACCAGGACTGAGCTAAGGATTTACTTGAGTGAATCTGAAGACCATCCTTGGGGTATTGTGAGAATATTACATGGTGAGGTCTAAACCCCACACCACATAATACTCCACTTTCCTACATATACCATTACATGAGCAAAAACTTTAGTCCACCAGACATGAACCAGAAAGGGAGAGAAATGGTAGGGGTCACAGACAAGGCTCTAAATTTTCAGAAGCAGGTGACTGGTCAGGTGGTCTGACTCTGGATCAAGTAGATCCAGTCACTTTGGCCCACAAAGGAGAGTTTGAGGCAGGTGAAGTGAACAGTAATCTAGACCCCTCACCCACTAATGGTGACCCCGACCCCTTGGGATTACCCCATGCCACAATTTGAACCTCCTCATCCTCCTTTTTACAATCCAACTTTTTTAGAACAGGACCGAGGCAATAGAGGGCACCAACAGACTCACATACAATGGAGCACCCCACTGTCACTCTGCCACACATAAAGTATCACTAAAGAGAACCCACAACAAGGCAGGAGCAGCAAAAAGATCTAGTTGTCTACTTGAGCAGTAAAGTATTAACATCCCTAGAAACCTGTATGCTCCTCAAAGGGCTTGGTTTCAAACAATAGTAGCAAATTTCAAATTCAGAAAGAGCTTTCTTTTTCAAGCCATCACTGTGCTTGACACTGTGGATGAGTAACCAAACACTTATCTGAGTACAAAATCAACTTCCAATAATCCCTCCCATATGATCCAGCAGTGATACTGGCATTTGAAAAGGCAGTATTGAAAGATTTTAGAAGCAACAACAAATTTGCCAAACAACCCTTCTACAGTCTGTCTAAAGAGGAACAGTCAGCCATCAATAGCCTCAGCACAGATACTTCTATCCCAATTAAAGTGGCTGATAATGGCTGCACAGCTGTTATTCTTGATATTGCATCCTACAGGGCAGTGTGCCTCAAACAGCTAAATGTGAGTTTTTACAAACAACTGAAGTATAATGCAGCAAAATGGCTACAATCCACCATCAAACTGATGGTCAAGGAAGCCAAAGGTCAGGGTTATATAACAGCAAAGGAATTATGGTTCCTGCGGAGTATTTTCTTAAATCACGTTGGGTCCATTTTTATGTGGCAAAGATCATTTTCTGACCCCTTAGATCTAGCTATGGGTCCTTTTTTCAACTCTCTCTTGCTGAAGTATTGCTCCATTGAGCAGAGTGAACACATAGAGGGTTCAGGCCCACCTCTAAGAGCCTTGCTAATTGCTTATGGTTCCCTGCTATACCTTATGTGTCCCCACTAGGGTCTCCTCCATATGACAGCTATGGATCCCTCTATATCCAGAGATGATTACATATATATTACCTACTGGCAGTCGTCACTAAGTAGTTATAGTCAGGACCATGCTACCATAGAAAAAGTGTTTATTGACTTGCACCATTTGACAAACCTTCACAAAATTGTCCATAAAAGTGTGCCAATGATTCTTGTTGTGTATTGGAAGTTTCAGGGTGATCCATTAAGCAGGGGGCGAGAAAAAGGGGTGGTAATAAATATGCATTTCCCATGGTAATTCCCGTAGGAGTTTTGAACACGACTATAGCCCAAACTGCTTGATGGAATTACACCAAATGTGGAAGAAAGCTAGATTGTGCTTTTACTTATGCAGTGTAAATCCATGCATTTGTTTTTGAGATATTAAAGGGGAAATAAATGTATACATCTAGGGTCAAGGATCCCCCGACGACTTTGTGAATAATAAAAACTTAAGCACGAGCTGAAAAGTCCTTGCCATGCATTGCTAATTACCCCACAAATTACGGCACTCAAGACATCTTTGATAACATCATTGATAATATCAATGTAATACTTGCAATAAAATGTCTGATGAATAGAACTGTGCATGGCGGGGGCGCAAGTTATAGTTACCTTAGGGCATGAGTTATAGGTACTGATGATAATATAACTATAACAGGTTACATTCTGTGTTTTTGTATGTATACAATGTGAGCCTAACTGTATGATTCCGGTAACGTTTGTTTTTTTAAGTATATATAAGTATATATATAGATATACCTATATCTATACATATAGAGGGTAATTGTCCTTAAAAATAATATCCCATTACAGTTAGGTTACTTGTGTTTCTTCTCTCTTTCTGTTGCTAAAGATCCTTTGTGTGTTATAGTGATAAAATGTGGGAGCTAACACCTGCTGGACTACAAAACTCCACTGGCCCTCTTTTGTTGTGTTTGAACAACATTAGGTGTAACAGATTATGCAACATGCTTTATCAATGGTTATGGACTTTCAATTTTACTTGAATTTGGGTCAACAGGGGCTGTAGCTGCTGTCGCATGAGAAGTTGAAGTTGCCTTAGTATTAATAGCAGGGGCAACATAAGGTTGTGAACAGGCAGCTAACAAGGCATGTAGAATTTAATCCCCTGAATCACAAATAATGTCTGTTTTCTTTTCATCTTTCTCATCTTCATTTCCTTGTGTTTTATTATTTTTCAACTTCTCAGATTTTTTTGTAGTAATCGCTGGGTACAGTCTGCGTCCTTTAACTATATATTTCCTCCACCTTTCCTGTTTCTCATCCTATCTAGCATCTGCATATTTTCGCATTGCTCTCTGTGCCTTATTCTGATTTTGTATCTCTCTCTAGCACGTGCTGTTTTCTGCCAAGCATTTAATGCTTCGTACTGTGTAGGTCTAGGTGGTGGCTTCATTTCACTTAGCTTTTCTCTCACTCTTTCAATGATTCTTAATTCAAATGTAATATATCTCAGAAAATTCAAAGGACCCTAATTTTCAGGTATCATGCACCATTTACCAAGTCACAAATATGAATGCAGCCCTATACACATTGCCGTTTAATGTTCTGCTGTACCCTTTGGAGGTGCATTTTCAACTTCCTGTACTGTAATTGTCTCACAAAATCACTAAATGCTTTAAAACATTTCTTGATTTCTGATAATTCAACAAACAGCAAACAATTGAATTCAAATCTCTAATGTTTTGATTCTATTTTGCATACATCAGTTTCTTAGTAAGCCTGTCTTCATAACTGTACAACTCTACGTGAACACAAAATAAACAATCTTTGTCTGCTTCTCCAAAGAAAACCAAAGGCAATTCAAAAACCAAAATAATTAACATTTGACACCCTCCGACTTTTGTCACTCACAATAATTTTTACACAACCTACAAACAGGATATTGCAAAACACTTTCCATTGGTTTTGAAGCCCTCGCAGTCACAAATTTGGACTGTGCTCTGAAAGCGTATGAGCTTGGTATAATGGTGGTGACAGGCATGCCTTCAGAATCTCCCACAAACTTAAAACAGTAATGTATCCCATTACAGTTTATGTTGTGATGGTAGTTTTCCAACTACAATAGGTAAGAGTGGTTCCCTTCGGCCCAGAATGACAACAAGCTGGCATACCTGCTTACTAAATAGAAGAGTGGACATATTTAGGCAAATTATATCCTGTGTTCTTGGATGATGGCTAAGCATTCAGAATGCAGTATACAACGGGAAGATGTCATACTCTTAGCAAGTGTTGGTTCTCTAGCCACTGGCTGTTCCCTAGCTTTATCTTCACACTGTAATATAAATCTCAGCTACACGTATTAACAGATATGCAAAAACGGATGCTGTGAATAAAAACAAACTCTTAGATTTAGGATAACTCGTGTAGAAAAGGTCTAATCAGACCTGAAGGATCATAGATCACAGATCATAGATGCATTTCTTGGATTAATTATTCCTTTGCCTGATTTCTGGCTTAACCCAGGTAGCACTCTGGAGAAACCAGTATATTTCCATGCTTATTTGAAGGAGTAAAGAAAACATACCTCATTCAAACAGACACTCTGTTAGACCTGTTAGCCTTAGGGTGATCTTACGCAAAATGTTGTCTTCATCCTACCATTTTGCTGAATTGTATTTTGTTGGCCTTAGGTCTCTGTGCACTTTACCACTGCTATTCAGTTCTAAGGTGCTGCTCCAGGTTGCTAATTAAAACTTGGTACCACTGGCGTACACCCAATTGGCACATTTGGCCCTTATTTATACTTTTTTAGCGCTGCATTTGCATCATTTTTTGACGCGAGAGCGGCACAAACTTACAAAATACAACTGTATTTTGTAAGCTTGCGCCGATTTTGTGTCAAAAAAGGGTCACAAATGCTGTGCTAAAAAAGTATAAATAAGGGCCTTAATTTACTTATGAGTCCTTATAAAAGAGGTGTTCCCTAGGCCTGTAAATTAAGTGCTACTAGAGGACCAGCAGCAATTATTGAGCCACCCACTTAAGCAGCCATTTCAAATATGTCTTAGGTCTGCCATTGCAGCCTGTATACAGTTTTAAACTGCCAATTCGACTTGGTAGGATAAAGCTTTCGCCAGGCCTAAACCTTCCTTTGTTATATATATGTCACCCGTAAGGTAGATCCTAAAGGCCCATAGGGAAGGTGCATTGTATGTAAAGAGTAAGACATGGGTGTTTAAGATTTACATGTCCTGGTAGTGAAAAACTCATATATTCGTTGTTTCACTACCAGAAGGCCTACCTCTCCCACAGGATAACACTGGGTTGCCTTATTTCATTTAACAAGTGCTAACATTTGATTAAGCAATTAACAAACACACAAAGGGGGAAGTTTAACCCTAGCCTTCTACAGCAATAATTTGTAATAAACCTTCACTAGATAGATGTGCCTAAACAATTGTATTGATTGGAAAAACACAACTAAACAAAAGTATTGGTTAGAAAAATTGTGTATATACATCAGGAACTTTTTTTGGTTCTGAAAAACAAACATGCACAGGTGCTCCTAAAAGTGTCACAGTGGAATGTGAGTGATCAAGTGAATAATAGAACACAAGTGCTATACAAGATGCAAATATGTACGTGTGGCTGATAAGGATGGAACAAACAGCACTCAAAATATGATTGAAGGAATCCTCAATCAAATTTAACCAAGCCCCTGCAACAGTTGTTGAAGTTTCAACCCACATTACACAATGATTTAGAGAAGGTCATCATCAGGATCAAAATTATTTGCAGGAGACATCAACTGAGGTAAGTCACCACCACCATCCAAAGATCCACGTGGTAGGACGTATTGCCCTTGATGTTATGGAGAGGACTAAATACAATATGCGGTGCAGAAAGCACTTGCACAAGCTCTAGCCACTAATGGAGAAACCACAGGTCTATTCCCAATTAGTCATCCCGATAAGGCTTCCTAGAGAAATGAGGGGTGTGCTTGAGCCTGCCAGTGGAGGCTTGTGCATAAATTGATAATGCCAAGGCCTCATGCCAGAAGACAGCTGTGCTGGCCTCTGTACTTCCAAGGCTGAAGTACACAGGCCTGTGGTCTTTCCATTAGTGGCTCGAGCTTGCGCAAGTGTTTGCTGCACCACATATATGTCATGCCATAACGTCAAGGGCAAATTGCCTTACCGCACGGATACACTTTTTATCCGAATGATGACCCTCGTCTAAGTCATTGTCTTATGTGGGTTGAAACATCGACAACTGTTGGTGTGGACTGGATTTTAAATTTGATTGAGAATTAATAATTGGCTTACCATGGGTCCAGGGTTACTGGGTAGACTCATATGTTTTGAAAATGTGTGATTGAGAGCAGGTAAACATTTTGTGTCTGGTGTCTTATAAATTGTCATTTAAAGCCCTCTTTAATGGTAAAGTCAGATTTTAAGTTGCAATTTTGAAAATTCCACTTTATGAAAGTTGGCATTTTCCTGCCATGCTCTAACTATTTGTTGTCTGTAGCCTGTTACTGGGCTAAATGACTGGATGTGGCTGCCAGTTTGTAGGAAAGTCCTCCTTTTTGCCCTTTTCACCCCAAACATTTTGGACAGATAGTGGTGGTTACTGACTGTTGGCTGTGCCCTGGGTACTACTTACCAGTCCCAGAGCCATTGCTATGTGTAAAGTGGATATGCAAATTAGGCTAATTAAAATTGGCAGTAACAACCTACCTATAAGTCCCTAGTATATGGTAGGGCATGTAGGTTCAGAGACCGGAGCATAGAAAGGTGTACCTGCTGAGGTGCCCAGTGTCATTTTAAAGGTAGGCCTGCCTTGCTGGCTGCTTTCAAACTAAAGTTATATGCAAATTTGGCTCTGGAATTAAAAGTACTTCCAAAGTCTTAAACTACCTTACTTTTACATATATGCCCTATGTGCCCCTACGGTTGGGTGCCGTGTAACTATAAGCAGGAACCTTATATTGTTTTATAAGCCCCGGTGAGGTAAAATATCCAAATTTGTTTTTCCCTCACTGTAGTGAATGGCCATCAGAGGCTAAAATGGGGAGACTTTATTTTAATTAACAAAGTGCCCTTAATTGGCATCAGATACCTTGATGTTGGTATCAAATTAATTGTTATAATAAATCCCAAAACCTACAATTGTTATATTTAACAGAACTAGTTCAGTTAAAGAGTTTTAAAGCTCTACCTGAAAGTTGCCAACCTCAGCTCTGTAGCGCCCTTCTCTGATTGGCCAGCCACTGGTAGCCTGGGCAGGCTGCCTTGATAAGGTGTGAAGTGGCCTGGGCTGAACACAAAGGATGTGCCTGGGGGAAGAGATCTGCCTCAGCAGATGGGGAAGCAGGAAAGGAGGAGGGATGCCAAACTGGTCTTTAAAGGCAGGGAAGGACATTTGAAGCAGACCAGCACCTCTCTCACAATCTGGAACCCCAGACAATTAGGGGCCTTCTCTTGATTATATTAGGAGAGGGCAGGAGAAGGGTGTGGTTAGGATTTTTAGCCACATCAGTGAGTGGGCTCAGCCAGATCTAACCTCCAAAAATCACTTTCAGCTGTTTTGAATCTTTGAGGACTGTTGCTCAAGGTGTTCATTTTTGCCACACTTCCCAAGAAGTGGACATCGATGGGGGAAGGAGCCTGCCTGTGGAGCAAGTATACATATGGCAGTGCTGCACCCACACCTCAGATCCCTAGAAGGAAGAACATCAGAAGAAGAAGGGCTGCCCTGCTGGACCCCTGACCTGCACCTGGACACTGCACTCTGAAGGACTGCACCAGCTGCACACTTGGGCTTCAGCACAATAGGGAATTTGCCTGGCTTCAAATGGTTCTATGAGGGACTCCCTGTTTGCTGCAGGTGAAAAATAGCTAACCAGAGTCCCCTGCATCAAATCCTGAAGAAACTTACCAGCTGACCACTGTTCAGTGGCCATTTTGGACTTTGAGCCAGATGCATTCTGGGAATTGGAGTCCGCACCCTTAAGGAGCAACTCAGAGCTTCTGGAACCTTGGAGTGGACTGTGGACGGCTAAAGGACCTTAAAAGTCCTGCCGGAAGAAGATCCAGAAGTTTGAAGAAGATTGGTGAACTTTTTGGAAAACGTTCCATAGAGTGACCGGCCCACCACAGTGAGTCTTGCCGGCTTACCTCAAACACTACTCAGCCTGCCTTGCAGGTTCGTCCCACTGAAGAAAATCTCTGAAAAAGTGACTAAGTCTTAATGAAGAAAGTTGACCGGGACCTCCCATGCAGTGTATCGGAAGAGTGCTCCAGGGACGTCGGATCAAGATTCAGGGTTGGCCCGGTTGAAGGATTTTCATCTCAAAAAATCATCTAAGTCTGAATGTAGAAATCTTCACCGAGGTCTCCTGCGACCCGTATCTGAGTAAGGTGTCCAAGGAGGTCGGATCGGACTGCCGGCTTCATCCCGCTGAAGAAAATCTTTACGAAAATGACTAAGTTTGAAGGTAAACTTTTGACCGATGCCTCCCACTTGCTTCAGCCAAGCAGGGCTCCATCGCGGTCAACCTTAAACTTTGACTTTGCCATGGTCGAGGGACGACCAGATGACCAGATTGACGCTATTCATTTCTATGCTCTAAAAATGTTTTATTCTTTGCAAAAATCATATATCCGGTTCTCCTTATCTGATGTAATTCATTTTGGTGTCAAATAAAAGATACAAATATTTAAATTTTTTATAAATTGGTTTTGGAGTTTTAAACTGTTTCCTGTGTTTTATTCAATTGCTATTTTGTAATACTTGAATGCTTTACACACTTTGGCCCTCATTACAACCCTGGCGGTCGGTGTTAAAGCGGCGGTAATACCGCCAACACTCTCGAGGTAAAAAAAATTGAATCACGACCATGGCGGAAACTGCCAACACAGCCAGCCAGTTTAACACTCCGACTGCTGCGGCGGTAGAAACAAACACTGCAGCGGTAACCGCCAACAGACAGGCGGAGGACAATGTACCGCCCACTGTATTACAAGGCACCAATACGCCAGATTTTCCGGTACGGTACCAATGCCATCAAAAGCACGGCAGAAACAGGACTTGGAACAGAAACCACTCTCCTCTCGACACCCAACGAGGAACCAGGATGCCATGGAGCCCGAGTTACAGGTGTTGCCAATGTTGGTTTACCTCCTCTTCTACCAGGAACTTCAAAGACGGCGGCGACGACCACGGTGAGTACTGCACCTTGCACACAGGGGACGGGGGAAAAAGAGAGTGACAGACACACTCAACACCCCCACCCTCACCCACAACACCATACACACAAATACATGCATCAACATTACATTTACACCACTTCAGCCCCTAGAATAACGCAAGGACAAAATGTAATGATTGTAACGAGTGTAATCATCGAAAATCCAGATAGGGAAACAGGTCTGTAAAAGAGCAATATGTACAAATTGTACAGCAACTACACAAGTCTGGATAGTGTTCCATTCATTGTTCGAGGACCAGTGGTCCCAAAAGGCATGAGCGAAGCCCACACATGATACCTGCCTCAAAACGGAGAGAACACTGTAGGGGCATCAGGTCGAAAATAAACAGGCACCTCAGAGGGGAAGGGGAGGCGGGCACCTCAGCTGGATGATGGGACAACGCCACTGCTCCATGAGGGGGCTCCATGCCCACAGATTGGTCCTGGGGATTGCAAAGCCACAGACTCACAAGTCTCTCAAGTGGGTGGTTTGCCCACTGCTTTATCCTGGGGAGTGCAAAGCCACAGTCTCTCAAGTGGGTGGTTTGCCCATGCATTGGTCCTGGGGAGTGCAAGGCTACTGTCTCTCAAGTGGATACTGTTCTCCACTGGTTCTGGAGGAGGCCTGGTGCCCAGAGTGCTTCATCCTGCCAAGTAATGGGGTAATGGATGCTTTTCTCCACTGGTTCTGGAGGGGGTGTTGTGCCCAGAGTGCTTCATCCTGCCAAGGACTGGGGTAGTGGATGCTTTTTCCACTGGTTCTGGAGGGGGCTTTGTGCCCAGAGTGCTTCATCCTGCCAAGGACTGGGGTAGTGGATGCTTTTCTCCACTGGTTCTGGAGGGAGCATGGTGCCCAGAGTGCTTCATCCTGCTAAGTAATGGGGTAATGGATGCTTTTCTCCACTGGTTCTGGAGGGGGTGTTGTGCCCAGAGTGCTTCATCCTGCCAAGGACTGGGGTAGTGGATGCTTTTCCCCACTGGTTCTAGAGGGGGCCTGGTCCCCAGAGTGCTTCATCCTGCCAAGAAATGGGGTAGTGGATGCTTTTTTCCACTGGTTCTGGAGGGTGCGTTGTGCCCAGAGTGCTTTATCCTGCCAAGGACTGGAGTAGTGGATGCTTTTCTCCACTGGTTCTGGAGGGGGCCTGGTGCCCAGAGCGCTTCATCCTGCCAAGGAATGGGGTAGTGGATGCTTTTTTCCACTGGTTCTGGAGGGGGCGTTGTGCCCAGAGTGCTTTATCCTGCCAAGGACTGGGGTAGTGGATGCTTTTCTCCCCTGGTTCTGGAGGGGGGCTGGTGCCCAGAGTGCTTCATCCTGCCAAGGACTGGGGTATTGGATGCTTTTCTCCACTGGTTCTGGAGGGGGCTTTGTGCCAGTTCTTCATTCTGCCAAGGACTGGGGTAGTGGATGCCTTTCGCCACTGGTTCTGGAGAGGGCTTTGTGCCCAGAGTGCTGCGCATGATGTGTGGCAGTTCCCATTCCCTCAGCTGGGTGTGTGAGCCTAACAGTGGATCTGCCCTGGCATGTCTGCCCTGGCCTAGGGGAACCCACAGCCCACTTCCCCTACCCAGAAACCTCGTAAAGCGATCAGAGTCAGCTGAATGAGACTGCACTCACCCCCTTGTGGCTGCTGTGATGCCCTCAAGCGCCCATCCAACTAAGGATATGCCACCACCAGGATCCGATACTTCAGGGGGGTCATGGTGCAACGGGCACCCCTTCCACATTGGAAGGCCATCCCCAGCTGGGCCTCCGCCGTCTTCTTGCTCCAGCGGTGCAGGTGCTCCCATCTTTTGCAGCAGTGGGTGCACCGTCTATGATAGACCCTCAGGGTCCGCACTTCCTTGGCGATGGCATGCCAAATACCCTTCTTCTGGTGGGCACTGACCTAGAGGAAAAGTGAAGTAAGAATGGATTTTACTCCCCCGTCCGGTTCTTCTTATTCATTGGCCCCAAAACTAAAATCCTGGCCCAGAAACACTCACATTTACCATCCTCATATGCTGGCCTCTGCCCCCACTGTATCTTCCATCCACGCCACTCCATACATTCATGTCCCATCCATCATGCTCACAGTGTACTTACCTGTTTGTCTGGAGGACCATAGAGAAGCGTGTACTTGGGGGAAGACCCCAGCCACCAGGTTGTCCAACTCCTCCGTGGTGAAGGCAGTGGCCCTTTCCCCAGACACTGTAGCCATTGTCGCTTCCAGACTCAGGTCACAGCAGCACTTGCAGTGTAGGTCCTCTCCTGTTGAAGGTCAGGTATCAAGTGAGTGAACAGATAGAAAATGGCGGTCACGTCCGCAGTGGTGCGTACCGTCACCGCCGGCGTAGATCGTCATTGGCTCCAGGAACCCATAGGGCCCAATGACAACCAATGCTGATTTGCGCTGTGGTGTTCGTCCGCCTACTGCAACGCTGCACAATGCCAGCTCAGTTACCTCATTTCCCCTTGTCCCTCCTTACAGGTCAGGCAGCCGCCATTTCAGGGGGGCACATGGCAGAGCAACTAATTGTGTCACAGCACTTTTGGGCATGAATACGGACAGACAGCGCAACACAACAATTACATCACGATTGTTCGAAACACCCTTGTTCAAGCTTTGTGGTGTATGACCCTCTGCTCACCCTTCTCCTCCATAGGGCACGTCCGCTGGGGCAGATGATGAGATGTCGTCATCCTCGGGTATACAGACCCCTGGTGGACCTGTCGACAATGGAAGACAGACACATCATTATCACCTACAGACTTGATATGGCCACAATCCAAGAACTGTGTGCCCAGTTGGAGCCAGACCTGATGTCAGCTATCCGCCATCCCACAGGAATCCCCCCTCAAGTGCAGGTCCTGTCAGTACTCCATTTCCTGGCAAGTGGGTCCTTTTAGACAACAGTGGCCACGGCATCGGGGATGTCACAGCCAATGTTCTCTAGTGTGTTGTCCAGAGTGTTGTCTGCCCTGCTGAACCACATGCACAGCTACATCGTTTTCCCTCAGGTGGAGGATTTGCCATCAGTGAAAGGTGACTTCTATGCCCTGGGACATATCCCCAACATCAATGGTGCCATTGATGGTACACATGTGGCATTTGTCCCCCCCCGCAGGAATGAACAGATGTACAGGAACCGCAAAAGCTACCATTCCATGAATGTGCAGATGGTGTGTTTGGCAGACCAGTACATCTCCTATGTGAATGCCAAGTATCCTGGCTCAGTGCATGACGCTTACATTTTGAGAAATAGCAGCATCCCTTATATGATGGGGCAACTCCAGAGGCACCGTCTGTGGCTTATAGGTGAGCCCATGGTCCCCACCCAATATATGTTGACGTATGGGCATGGGGTTGCCCCTAAGGGTCAGTGTGTGTCTAACAGTTGTCCCTCGATATTTACAGGTGACTCTGGTTACCCCAACCTGTCATGGCTACTGACCCCAGTGAGGAATCCCAGGACAAGGGCAGAGGTATGCTACAATGAGGCACATGGGCAAACTAGGAGGATAAATGAGCGCACTTTAGGCCTCCTGAAGGCCAGGATATGGTGCCTCCATCTGACAGGTGGCTCCCTATACTACTCACCGAAGAAGGTGTGCCAGATCATCGTGACATGCTGTATGTTGCTCAACCTGGCATTGCGTCGCCAGGTGCCTCTTCTGCAGGAGGATGGGCCTGATTGCATGATTCTGCCTTTTTACCTCTGTGTATGGACCCTGATATTTCACTTTGGATTTCCATTTCACAGATCTGGGTACCACTTTCTGCCTTCTGCTATGTTTACTGATGCCCAACAACTGTTGAACATTGGTATTTGAAAATGAACATTGACATTGCTATTTTTCTGAGAGGTTGCAATTACACATTTGTGAAAGTACAGACTGACTCCAGATTGATTTGTGATTCAAGGGTGTTTATTTAAGTGCTAATAAGTAGAGGGGGCTGTGCAATGGCTGGGGTGATGGTGGAGGGATGTCCATGGTAGAGTCCAGTCTACCTTTATCACTGGTGCATTGTCCAAGAAGACATAGGAAGTGGAGTAATGTCAGGTCAAGGTTGTAAGGGTGATATAGTGGGACAGAAGGGTGACAATCAGGAGAGTCTTATTTCCTGGCGGGGGTCTTGGCGATGTTCTCTGTCTTGTTCCTGGATCTCAGGGACCGTTTGTGGGCTGGCACTCCTTCTGCAGAGGGTGGGGTGCTGGTGACATGTTGTTCCTGTGGGGGGCCTCCTGTCCACTAGCGGAGGTGGAGGGCTGTTCATCGTTCAGGCTAGTGTCAGGGGCCCATTGGTGTGCCACTGTGTCCCTCATATTGTTGGCCATGTCTGCCAGCAACCCTGCAATGGTGACCAGGGTGGTGTTAATGGACTTTAAGTCCTCCCTGATCCCAAGGTACTGATCCTCCTGCAGCCACTGGGTCTCCTGAAACTTGGCCAGTACCATGCCCATGGTCTCCTGGGAATGATAATATGCTCCGATGTTGTTGGAGAGTGCCTTGTGGAGAGTGGGTTCCCTGGGCCTGTCCTCCCCCAGTCACACAGCAGTCCTTCTAATTTCCCTGTTATCCTGTGCCTCTGTCCCCTGAACCATGTGCCCACTGCCACTGACCCCAGGTCCCTGATTGTCTTAGGTTTGTGGGTTTCCTGGGGTCCCTGTAGTGGTGGACACATTGCTGATTGACGTGTCCTGGGGACAAAGGGATGGGCCCGCTGGGTGGGTGCTGTGCTGGTGTTTCCTGAGGGGGGAGGTTCAATGGTGGTTTGTGACTGTGGCAGGGGAACCGACTGTCCAGAGGTCCCTGATGGGCCAGGCTGGTCCTCTTGATCCAGCCGTGCAGAGCTGCTGTGATCACTGTGGGCCTCTTCTGTGGGGGGATTGGATATGTCCGGCACCTCCTGTCCGGTGATGTTGGGTAGGGGTCCTGTTGGGGTGCAAAAGTATAGTTATTGTATCTGTGTGTGCCATCTTGTGCAATGGGTGAGTTACCCTCTACTCCTGTGCTTGCCTTCCTGTCTTTGCCCTTGTGTGATTAGTGATTTTGGGGCCTGGGATGGGTATCTCTACTGGACATGCTTTGGTGATGAGTGTCCATGCATTGGTGTGACATGCAGGCCTTGGTTTTGGGATGTGTGGATTGTGATAGTGGGGTATCAGTGGGGTTTGTTTTGGGGTGATGGGTATGAGGGTTGGGCTAGGAGTTTGTGATAGCATGCAGGTAGGGTGGGGGGATATAGTAGTAAAGATATGACTTACCAGAGTCCAGTCCTCCTGCTACTCCTGAGAGGCCCTCAGGATGCATGATTGCAAGACTTGCTCCTCCCATGTTGTTAGTGGTGGGGGAGGAGGTAGGGGTCCACCACCAGTCCTCTGTACTGCTATCTGGTATCTGGATACCACGGAATGCACCTTCCCCTGTAGGTCGTTCCACCTCTTCCTGATGTCATCCCATGTTCTGAGGTGCTGTCCCACTGCATTGACCCTGTCGACAATTCTCCACCTTAGCTCGATCTTCCTTGCAATGGGGGTCTGCTGCACCTGTGACCCTAACAGCTGTAGCTCTACCGGATGATTTCCTCCACCCTGACCCTGAGCTCCTCCTCAGAAAACCTAGGGTGTCTTTGAGGTGCCATATTGTAGTGTGGGTGATGTGTGAGGTGCTGTTTGTTGTGCTGTGTTGTGTGGCTGTGTGTTGTTTGAGGTGTGTGGATGTTGTATGAGTGATGGTGGTGTGTGCCTGTGGATGCTAGTGTTGTGTTTGCTATTCTCTCTTTCTCTGTGCTTCTTCCAAAAAAGTAGTTGTAATAGTTTGTGGGTAATGTGGGTGTGTGTTTTATAGTGTTGTGAGTGTGTGGGTGTGGTGTGTGAATGTGTATTAGGTGTTTGTATTTGAAATTGTCCAATGTGGTTGTGTTTTGTAAATGTGTGTGTATTTTGAGCGCGGCTGTGTGTACCGCCAATGGATTACCTTGATTGAAAGACCGCTGCATTGATTCGTGGGTCGTGATACTGTGGGTGTATTCCTGTTGCCGTGACGGTGTAGGTTTTGCTATCGCCAGTTTATCACTGACCTTTGGTGTGGCGGACTTGTGTGGGTGTCTGTATTGTGGCGGATTACGAGATGTGGGTCGTAATACCTGTCGCGGATTTCTGCTGCGGCCACGGTATCTTGACGGCCGTCAGCATGGTTGTAAGCGGGATTTACCACCAGGGTTGTAATGAGGGCCTTTGTCTTCAAAGTTAAGCCTTGTTGTTTATTGCCAAGATAACAAGGTTTGAGCTGGGGTTAATTTATTGAGATCTAACTGAACCTTGTGGGGGTTAGTGGCCTATTGCTAAGTGTAGGTACTTACCGGTCCTTACCAATAATCCACTTTCCAACACAGTTGGTCTTTGCTTATTCATGTGAGACATCCACCCAACAGAGAGATTGCTTTTGCCTAGGTTTGCCATTGCTAGTAGGATGGTGGGGCTGAGCTGGGCAGATCCCCACTTGCAACTAAATTGGCTGTACTCTACCTTCATGCAAAGGGTTTGTCACTGCAGCATTGTTCACTTTCTGGAACTGCAGAAAGGCTCTCATAGGACTTGCTGCTGCTGTGGAAAGCTGTGTACTTCAGATGACTACTTTGCTGCACCTGAAATAACTGCTCTGCTGCCTGGTGCCTGTTTTGAACCCTCAGAAGCCTGCCTTGCTGCTTGAACCCTGCTACACTGCTGAACGCAAGATTGATTCCAAGGGCCAATGGCTGTCCTCCTAATCAGAGCCTCCAGGACACAAACGGCTCCAACCATCTTGAACTCTCGCCTGGAACCAGCCTGAGTGAGTCCTAACCCCCTAAGTGGTGCCCCTCCAGTTCTGGACTAGCCCTGAATTATGCTCCATTGTGGCTGGCCTTATTTTTTTACTTTGACCTGGTCCCGTGTAACTATATGTAGGTGGTTGAAGCTTTTATCTTTTGGATGCTACTTTTTACTTTAAACTTTAAAAATGCATAACTTCAGTTGTAATAATTGGAGTTATGTCTTTTTGGTGTGAAATCATTTATTAAAATTGACTTAATTTTTTCAAATTAGTGTGGCATTTTTCTTGTGTTGTGTTTTCACTTTATTATTGTTTGTGTGCTGAATACATTTTTTACACATTTGGTCTGAGTTAAGCCTGACTGCTTTTGCTACCCGAGGGATTACCACAGGTTAATTTAGTGACTTTTGTGATTCATCTTGACAGGGATTGTGGTGGTTGCTTGAGCAGGGTAGCATCTCACTCAACCAACATTACAATTTCTTACACACCCCTATTCTTCATAGGTTGCACTCAAATTCCACAACTAAATGGACCACCACCACCTCAGAGATAGACAGACTTAAAAATGTAAAAACTTAAAAACGTTCACTTTGGCATCGGATCCAATTGTCAAGGGGAGTTAGAGTGAGGACCTAGGGATCTACATTAAAGTTCATTCAAACCATCCCATCTGATAACCTTAGATCCTACATAGTTTACCTAACTGAAAACTCCTGTCTCAAAAACAGGATTTCATGCATATTTGATGCTCTCTGCCTTTGCCAGCAATATTTTCATTTATTTACTCAGTTGAGAGAAGGGTTGATATCAAGGTTATGGACTTATTGCTACAGCCAGTATTACTAGTAATACTACTGTGGAACTACTAATAATACTACTCCTTATACTGCTACTAACATTACTAATACTAATACTATGTTTCTAACATGAGCTAATACAATAATACATTCAGAATAACCAACCTAGAACAATGGTGCACACCGTCCAACAACTGAATTATCCTAGAATTGCTCTAAGTCTTGGTGGGCACCTGAGTTGTGTGAACTGAGTCTTTTGGCTTCTAATGGCCACTACACTCAACTCACACAAGTATTCACGAGAAGCACACATCAGACACATCCATCTAATCAGATACCACTTGATCTGCATATTGCTAGCAAAATATAACTTTTCATGCAATAGAACCTTTCATGTCTACTGCCATTTTCTTTGCAATTTTAGATACAATGAGTTTTCTTAAATATATGAACTTTCTTGCTCATCTCTGCAAGAATAATTTTTTGCAGTCTTCCTAGCAATTGCTCTTGGTGCAGTCATTTTTATCTGGTCCATATGTACATTTCTTTTGAAGCAATAGTCATCCCCTTTGATGCTGGCCATTCTCCAGTGACACAGGAAGTGTTGTTGTTATGCAAGACCATGGAGATGGGCATTGGCCTTAGTTTGCAAAACAATGTTGACCTATGACAATTTAATTATATGCTGTTGATCTAATGAAAGACAGAAAGACTGTCACATGAAGAATTTTACATATGTTTTTTTAAAATAATTTTACAAACTTAATATTTTTAAAAGTAAGTGTAAATAACATTTAGAAAAAATTAAGGTGGTCATTACAACCCTGGCGGACGGTGTTAAAGCGGCGGTAAGACCGCCAAAAGGCCGGTGGTAAACATTTTACAATTACGACCGTGGCGGAAACCGCCAACAAAGACAGCCACTTTAACACTCCGTCCGCCACGGCGGTACAAACAAACAGCGCGGCGGTCACCGCCAACAGACAGGCGGGAGACAATGTACCGCCCACACTATTATGACAGGCCAATCCGCCACCTTTTCCGGGGCGGATTCACCGCGGATAAAAACACGGCAGAAACAGGCATTTCGAAGGGAAAAAGCTCACCTCTACACACTCCACGAGGTAGGAGGGCACTATGGAGCCGGAACTTCATATTCTCCCAGCGCTAGTCTTCCTGCTCTTCTACGAGAACACCAACGCCGGCTGTGAAGACCACAGTGAGTACTGCACCTACGACATAGGGGAGGGGGGAGGCAAAAAACAGGGACACACCCACTCAACACCCCAACCCCCACCCCGACCCTCACCCACTACAACACACACACCAATGCTTATCTATACATTACAGTAACATCCCCCAACCCCCCTGGAAGAATGCAAAGACAAAAGGAAATTAGTGTAACTATTCAGTAAGCAAAAATATAAATATATATATATATATACACTATAAACAAAATATACACCACGATTAGTAGTCCAGGTTTTGCATCATTCATAGTCTGTGGACCACTGGGCCCAAAATGCATGGGCGAGGCCCACACAAGATACCCGAACATGACAGAGAGAACACTGCTGGGGCATCAGATAGAAATACAACAGGCACCTCAGGGGGAAGGGAAGGGGGGGCACCTCAGCCGGATGAGTGCACGACACCAGATCCACGAGGGGCCTCCATGCCCATTGATGTATCCTGGGGAGTGCAAAGCCACAGTCTCTCAAGTCTCTACAGTGGTTGGTTTGCCCACTGTACCATCCTGGGGAGTGCAAAGCCACAGTCTCTCAAGTCTCTACAGTGGTTGGTTTGCCCACTGTACCATCCTGGGGAGTGCAAAGCCACAGTCTCTCAAGTCGATGCATGTCTCCACTGGTTCTGGAGGGGGACTAGTGCCCAGAGTGCTTCATCCTGTGCAGGACAGACGGAGTGGATGCATGTCTCCACTGGTCCTGGAGGGGGACTGGTGCCCAGAGTGCTTCATCCTGTGCAGGACAGACGGTGTGGATGCATGTCTCCACTGGTTCTGGGGGGGGGACTGGTGCCCAGAGTGCTTCATCCTGTTCACGACAGACGGAGTGGATGCATGTCTCCACTGGTTCTGGAGGGGGACTGCTGCCCAGAGTGCTTTATCCTGTGCAGGACAGACGGAGTAGATGCATGTCTCCACTGGTTCTGGAGGGGGACTGGTGCCCAGAGTGCTTCATCCTGTGCAGGACACATGGAGTGGATGCATGTCTCCACTGGTTCTGGAGGGGGACTGGTGCCCAGAGTGCAGCACTCACCCTGTGACAGTCCCAGTTACGTCACTGCCCCTGCCGCAAATGGGCTAGCGGTGCTTTCCATGGCGATCTTTGCCCTGTTCAGCGGTCCTTGCCCTGTTCAGCAGTGCTTGCCATGGCGGTCTTTGCCCTGTTCAGCGGTCCTTGGCCTGTTCAGCGGTGCTTGAGTTGCCAGTTTCTGACCTGTTCAGCGGTGCTTGAGTTGCCAGTTTCTGACCTGTTCAGCGGTCCTTGCCCTGTTCAGCGGCGCTTGCCATGGCGGTCTTTGCCCTGTTCAGCGGTCCTTGCCCTGTTCAGTGGTGCTTGCCCTGTTCAGCGGTGCTTGCCATGGCGGTCTTTGCCCTGTTCAGCTGTGCTTGCCCTGTTCAGCGGTGCTTGAGTTGCCAGTTTCTGGCCTGTTCAGCGGTGCTTGAGTTGCAAGTTTCTGACCTGTTCAGCGGTCCTTGACCTGTTCAGCGGTGCTTGCCATGGCGGTCTTTGCCCTGTTCAGTGGTCCTTGCCCTGTTCAGAGGTCCTTGCCATGGCAGTCCGTCATTGCCCAGCTGGGCTGTGGCTGGCGGTCCTTCATGGGTCAGCTGGGCTGTGGCCTGCCGGGCCCTCCTGGCCAGCTGGGCTGTGGCTTGCGGGGCCCTCCTGGCCAGCTGGGCTGTGGCTTGCGGGCCCTCCTGGACAGTGACGATGGGGCTGGCGGTGGCCTCCTGGGCAGTGACGATGAGGCTGGCGTTGGCCTCCCGGGCAGCGACTATGGGGCTGGCAGTGGCCGCCTGGGCAGTGATGATGGGGCTGGCGGTGGCCTCCTGGGCAGTGACGATGGGGCTGGCGGTGGACTCCTGGGCAGTGACGATGGGGATGGCGGTGGCCTCCTGGCCAGCGGGGATGATGGCGGTCTTCTCCGCCATGCTGCTCCTCCCAGACTTTGGAGGTTTCTTCTGCCCCTTCCCCACCTTGGGAGGAGTCACAGCTGAGTCCACACTCCCCCCGGGACCCCTGTGAGCGGCTTGGCTGGCTGGAGTCTTCCCCCTCTCCCGCCGGGCACTGTCCAACTTCTGGTGCTTCACAGGGGGGGGGGACTGGCTGTGCTGTGGCTCCGTGCCACACTGGCTGCCCTGGTGGCCGGTGCACTCCACATACCTGTAACAACAGGCACCACTGGTCCCGGATATTTTTTGGCTGAGGTGCTAGTACGGGACCTATGAGTTGGATGGGGGGGTGGTGGGAAATAGGTTAAGGGGGACAGGAAAAGTTGTTTGGACACACTGGGACGGGTAGCTGGAGGGGGTTTGGGAGTGGAGGAAGAGGTGGTGGTTGTAGGAGGTGTAACTTTTGTGGATTTGGGTGCAGGTGCATGCGCTGGAGGCGGATGGCTGTTGGGTGGGTGTGTGCCTGCGTTTGTGTATCTTCAAAGGGGGCGTCACAAACACACTGGGAGAGGACACAGGGGACGTGTAAATGGTAGTGGGGGTGGTGAGTGCACGTGAGCGGGGTGTGGTGGTGGGTGTGCTGGTGCGGGATGTAGTGGCTGTAGTGGTAGTGCATGCAGGTGTGAGTGTAGACGAGACTTGGAGGGAGGAGGGAGACGAGGAGGAGGGAGACACAGTGGAGGCAGTGGATGTTGGTGTGTCTGTATGTGTGTGATGCTTGCGTGAGTGCCTGTGGGATGTGTGGTGCTTATGCTTACCTGAGCTTCCCTTGTGTGGTGAGGTGTGTGCAGGCTGGTCTGATGGTGTGCTTGGGATAGGCAGAGGTACAGGGGATTGGGTCTGGGTGGAGGAAGTTGGAGGGGGGAGACTAGACACAGGGACAATGGCTGTATTCAGTGCTGAGGCCATAGTCTGAACGGTTGGATGAAGGGCAGCCTGACCAGAATGAATGCCCTCCAAGAATGCATTTGTGTGTTGTAACTCCCTTTCTACACCCTGGATGGCATTCAAAATGGTAGACTGCCCAACAGTGAGTGACCTGAGGAGGTCAATGGCCTCCTAACTGAGAGCAGCAGAGGTGACAGGGGCAGGGGCTAAGGTGCCTGGGGCGAAGGTGATGCCCACCCTCCTGGGTGAGCGAGCACAGGGCACACCCTGAGGGGCTGCTGGGAGGGCGGTGCTGGTAAGGGGGTGGCGGCTGTACCTGTTGAAGTGGGGGGCACAGATGTTGCCGCCACCACAAGGGAGCTCCCATCGGAGGACGAGTCTGTGTCGCTGGTTGCAGATCCTGTGACCGCCGTGGTGCTCCCCTTGCCCTCCGTCCCATTGGTGTATTCAGAGTCCATAGTGTGGGCCTCCATGCCCATGGCGGATGCAGATCCCTCATGCTCCGTGCCACTGTACCTCCACCTGATGATGCTAATGCACACAGGAACAGGGAGACCACAAAAAGGGGGGGGGGGACAGAAGAAAGACAGGTTGAGTGCATGGCTTACCGCTACCATAGGCGGACAATACAGACACAGCAGCCCCCTGCACTACGTCGCGCTGTTGGGCTCTACAGTGCAATTCCTGGGAAATGGCCTACAAGGCTATGGACGACATCTGCACACATAGATGACAAAGGTGCATGAATAGCTGTACTTGGCACTCTACAGAGGTGGGGTGGGGGGGCCACAGGGCCATGCCTTACGAATGGGCTTAGCCTACGGAACTCGCCCTGGCCTAGGGGAACCCACAGCCTTCCTCCCCCACCCAGACACCTTCACTGCACGCAAAGTCAGCTGAATGATAGTGTACTCACCTCCTTGTGTCTGCTGTGATGCCCTCAAGCGCCCATCCAACTGCGGGTAGTCCAGGATCCGGAACATCAGGGGGGTCATGGTTCGACGGGCACCCCTCCCATGTTGGGAGGCCATCCCCAGCTGAGCCTCCGCCGTCTTCTTGCTCCAGTGGTGAATGTCCTCCCATCTTTTACGGCAGTGGGTGCTCCGTCTGTGGTGGACCCCCAGGGTCCGGACGTCCTTGGCGATGGCACGCCAAATATCCTTCTTCTGGTGGGCGCTGACCTACATGAAATGTACAGGGGAAGAAGAGAAGTCATTACCAACTGCACCGTCAAAGTGAGTGGCCCACATCCCTACCCTTGCCATGTGGCACATGCATTCACAGTCTTTCATGTACGCAGAACTCTGCCCCCTTCCTTCTTACAACCAGCCCTCTCCACACAGGCATAGCCCATACAACATGCTCCCTGTGTACTTACCTGTTGGTCTGGAGGACCGTAGAGTAGCGTGTACTGGGGGAGGACCCCGTCGACGAGCTTCTCCAACTCATCTGCAGTGAAGGCAGGGGCCCTTTCCCCAGACGCACGAGCCATTGTCTCTTCCAGACCGAGGTCACAGCAGCACTTGCAGTGTAGGTCCTCTCCTGTCGAAGATCAGGTATCGAGTGATTAAACAGTTAGAAAATGGCGGTCACGGCCGCGGCGGTCACATCCGCGGCGGTGCGTACCATCACCGCCGGCATACATCGTCATTGGCTCCTGGGACCCATAGGGCCCAATGTTAACCAATGCACCTTTGCGCCGTGGTCTTCGACTACCTACCGCGACAGTGTACAACGCCAGCGCAGTTACCTCACATCCCATTGTCCCACTTTACAGGTCAGGCAGCCGCCATTTCAGGGGCCCACATGGCCTAATTACCAACTGCGTCACACATACTTAGGCCAAGTCTCACAACACACATACAGGCCAGATTTTGTGTATGAATGGTGTTCGGTGTAGACTGTGGGTACATACCTCTGAGTTGTTTGACTCTGTGCTCGCTGTTGTCCTTCATAGGCACCGTCCGCTGGGACATGTGAGGAGATGGCGGAATCCTCTGGTGTACCGACCGCTGGTGGACCTGTCGACAATGGAGGAAAGACGTTTGATTATCACCTACAGGTTTGACCGTGCCACAATCCAGGAACTGTGTACACAGTTGGAGCCTGACCTGATTTCAGCAATACGCCATCCCACTGGAATCCCCCATCAAGTGCAGGTGCTATCAGTGCTCCATTTCCTTGCAAGTGGGTCTTTTCAAACAACTGTGGCCATGGCATCAGGGATGTCCCAACCTATGTTTTCCAACGTGTTGTCCAGAGTGTTGTCTGCCCTGCTGAAACACATGCGGAGCTACATCGTTTTCCCTCAGGTGGAGGACTTGCCTACAGTGAAAGGTGACTTCTATGCCATGGGACATATCCCCAACTTCATAGGTGCCATTGATGGGACCCATGTAGCTTTGGTCCCCCCCCACAGGAGTGAACAGGTGTGCAGGAACCGGAAGAGTTATCATTCCATGAATGTACAGATGGTATGTTTGGCAGACCAGTACATCTCCCATGTAAATGCCATGTTCCCTGGCTCAGTGCATGACGTCTACATCCTGCGGAATAGCAGCATCCCTTTTGTAAAGTGTCAATTCCAGAGCCACCGGGTGTGGCTATTAGGGGACTCTGGTTACCCCAACCTGTCATGGCTACTGACCCCAGTGAGGAATCCCAGGACCAGGGCAGAGGAATGCTACAATGAGGCCCATGGGCGGACTAGGAGGGTGATCGAACGCACCTGCGGCCTCCTGAAGGCCAGGTTTAGGTGCCTCCATATGACAGGTGGATCCCTATTCTACTCACCAAAGAAGGTGTGTCAGATCATCGTGGCCTGCTGTATGCTTCACAACTTGGCTTTGCGACGACAGGTGCCTTTTCTGCAGGAGGATGGTCCAGATGGCGGTGTTGTGGCAGCTGTGGAGCCTGTGGACAGTGATGAGGAGGAAGCAGAGGAAGAAGACATTGACAACAGGGACTCAGTCATCCAGCAATTTTTCCAGTGTAACACAGGTGAGAATACATTCCTGCCTACTACAAGTACTTTTACACTTCTACCTCTATCCTGTCTTTCGATTTCACACAGTGTATGGTCACTGAGTTGTCACTTTCCCTCACGGTTTCACAGGTGTGGTTTCCAATGTGTGTCATCTGCTTACATTCCTCATGGACTAGAACTGTGTGACATAGGTATGTTGACATTACTATTTCCTGGAAATTTTGTCACTGTAATTGCAAATACACTATTACTAAATCACAGACAGACTCCAGATCTTTTGGTGCTTTAGGTGTGTTTATTTACATACAAAATATTTGTGGGGGAAGTTAAATGGTGAGGGTTGATGGCGGAGGAGTGTCCATGGCAGAGTTCAGTCTATTTGTCTCATAGGTGCATTGCCCATATAGGCATAGGAAGTGGAGCTGGGGCAGTTCCAATATGGACAGGGTGACAAAGTGGGACAGTGGGTTGACAATCAGGGTGGTCTCATTTCTTGGCAGGGGTCTTGGCATCGTGCTCTGTCTTGTTCCTGGATCTCAGGGACCACTTGCGGGGTGGTTCTCCATCTGCAGGGGGTGGGGTGCTGGTGTGGTGGTCCTGTGGTGGTGCCTCTTGTCCACTAGCGCCAGCAGAGGTGGTGGGCAGTTCATCGTCCATGCTAGTGTCAGGGGCCCCTTGGAGTGCCACAGTGTCCCTCCTGGTGTTGAGTATTTCCTTCAGCACCCCTAGGATGGTGCCCAGGGCGGAGCTGATGGTTCTGAGTTCCTCCCTGAACCCCAAATACTGTTCCTCCTGCATGCGCTGGGTCTCCTGGACCGTTGCCATCGTCCCCTGTGAGTGGTGGTATGCTCCCATGATGGAGGAGAGGGCCTCGTGGAGAGTGGGTTCCCTTGGCCTGTCCGCCCCCTGTTGCACAGCAGCCCTCCCAGTTCCTGGGCCTCCGTCCCCTGGACCGTGTGCCCACTGCCCCCAGGTCCCTGTTGTTGTTGGGGTGGTGGACACACTGCTGATTGACGTGTCCTGGGGACGGAGGTATGGGCCCGCTGGGTGGGTGCTGTGCTGGTGTTACCAGAGGGTGGAAGGTCTGTGGTGGCCTGTGCGTGTGTGAGGGGTACCGACTGTCCCGAGGCCCACGATGGTCAGGGCTGGTCATCTGGATCCAGTTGGACAGAGCTGCTGTCATCACTGTGGGCCTCTTCTGTGGGTGGGGTGGAGATGTCTGGACCCTCCTGTCTGGTGACGTTGGGTAGTGGTCCTGCAGGGGTGTAAAAGCATGATTATTGCATCTGCGTGTGTCATGGTGTGCAATGGGTGGGTGACCGTGTACCCCAGTGCTCGCATTCCTGTGTGGGGGCTTGTGTGATAATGGTTTAGGGGGGTGTATGGGTATGTGCAGTGTGCATGCTTTAGTGATGGGTGTCCATGCGTTGGTGTTACATGCAGGGCTTGGGGTTGGGGTGTGTGGTTTGTGATATTAGTACATTTGTGAGGAGTTGGAGTGATAGGGGAGGGGGTGAGGGTGGGGGTCTGTGATAGCATGCAGGTAGGGTGGGGGATATGGTAGTTAAAGGTTTGACTTACCAGAGTCCATTCCTCCACCGACTCCTGCGAGGCCCTCAAGATGCAGAATCACCAAAACCTGCTCCTCCCATGTTGTTAGTTGTGGGTGAGGAGGTGGGGGTCCGCCGCCAGTCCGCTGTACCGCCAGGTGGTGTCTGGAGACCACGGAACGCACCTTCCCCCGTAGATCGTTCTACCTCTTCCTGATGTTCTCCCGATTTCTTGGGTGTTGTCCCACTGTGTTGACCCTGTCGACTATTCTTCGCCATAGCTCCATCTTCCTTGCAATTGAGGTGTGCTGCACCTGTGCTCCAAATAGCTGTGGCTCTACCCGGATGATTTCCTCCACCATGACCCTGAGCTCCTCCTCCGAGAACCTGGGGTGTCTTTGCCGTGCCATGGGGTGGTGTATGTGATGTGTGGGGTGGTGTGTGTGGTGATAAGTGTGGTGAGATGTAGTGGTGTGTGGGGTTTTGTGCGTGGAAGTTGTGTGGGTGATGGTGTTGAGTGCCTGTGGATGGTAGTTTGTGGATGCTGGTGTCTCTCTGGCTTTTTCTCTGTGATTTTGGTTGTAGGGGTTTGTGGGTGATGTGGGTGTGTGTTTTATATTGTAATGGGTGTGTGGGAGTGGTGTGTGTATGTGTATCAGGTGTGTGTATTTTGAATTGTCCAATGTGGTGCTGTTTTGTATGTGTGTGTGTATTTTGAGCGCGGCTGTGTGTACTGCCAATGGAATACCGCAGTTGAAAGACCGCTGCGTGGATTCGTGCTTCGTGATATTGTGGGCGTATTTCTGTTGGCGTGACGGTGGAGGTTTTGTTTTCGCCAGTTTATCACTGACCTTTGGTGTGGCTGACTTGTGTGGGTGTCGGAATTTTGCGGATTCCGAGATGTGGGTCATAATAGCTGTGGCGGAATTCCGCGGCCGCGGCAGTATGTTGGCGGTCTTCTGCACGGCGGTAAGCGGCTCTTACCGCCAATGTTGTAATAACCCCCTAAATTATTTAAAAAGCATGCCTAGTTTTTATCACAATAATATATAGCTATATACAGTATAATTTTAGAATAAATCTAATTAACTGAGCATTAATTTCAAAAGGGTGTTCGTTTAATTCCCTGCCTCCATTATTTTCTAGGGGAGAGTATTGCAGTATCAGTGTTTGACCTTTAAGCCTGTTTTGACATTAGTAGGGCTTGTAGGAGGCTAGCCTGGCTTATAGTGGGTACCTGATGGTACTTACACTTTGTGCCAGGTCCAGTTATCCCTTATTAGTAGATTAGTAGTGTTCTAGCACCTTAGGCTGATGGAGGTAGCGATAGCCGAGCAGCTTAGGCTGAACTAGGAGATATGGAAAGCTCCTACTATACCACTTATATCATATAGCACTATATCATAAGAATCACAATACTCAGAGTTACTAAAAATAAAGGTGCTTTATTTTAGTGACAATGTGCCAAAACTATCTCAGGGGATATACTCCCTTAGGAGGTATGTGAAATACACAAAAAATACACACAAACTAAAATCAGGTAAGTTAGAAAAGGAGTGCAAACACTGTAGAATACACTAGGATGCAATAGGCCTAGGGGCAACACAAACCATATACTAAGAAAGTGGAATGCGAACGACTTAGGGACCCCAGGCCTAGTGTAGTTTGAGAGGGTCACTGGGAGTGTAAGAAAACACTAAGGGTGTCTGAGTAAAGTTACCCTACTTCCCCAGAAACACACTAAAGTCGTAATAGGAGATTCTGCAAAGACAATAACTGACTGCAAAGCACTAAAGATGGATTTCTGGACCTGAGGACCTGCAAAGGAAGGGGACCAAGTCCAAGAGCCACAAAAGTGACCGGGGGGCAGGAGCCCATTAAACCCCGGATGAAAGTGCAAAATGGCGGCCTCTGGGTGGGAAAAGCTGAAGATTCTGCAACAATGGAAGATGCCACGATCTTCTCCTTTGCACAGAAGATGTCCCATGGCGTCCTGGAGGATCCAGAGTTGTTTTCACGCAGAAAGACCGCAAACAAGCCTTGCTAGTTTCAAAGGTCGTACTTGAAGAAAATGGCTGCTGCCCGGGACCAGGAAGGACCAGGAGGTCACCCCTTGGAGGAGGAGACAGAGGGGGCGCTCAGCAGCACAGAGAGCCCATGCAGAAGCAGGCAACACCCACAGAAGTACTTGAACAGGGGTTCAAGAAAACTGAGCATGGCGGTCGTCTCAACACTACAAAGGAGGGTCCCATGAAGCCGGTGGTCAACTCAGCGAGTTGAGCAAAGCAGGATGGAGTGCTGCGGACCTGGGCTGTGCTGTGCATGAATGATTCCTTGCAGAAGTGCACAGAAGCCCTAGCAGCTGCAGTTCACGCAGTACACAGGATTACTGTTTAGCGTGGAGAGGCAGGGACTTACCTCCACCAAATTTGGACAGATGGACCACTGGACTATCGGGGTCATTTGGATCCAGCTCCTGTGTTCCAGGGACCACGCTCATCAAGATGAGAGGGGACCCAGAGGACCGGTGAAGCAGAAGTTTGGTGCCTGCGTTAGCAGGGGGAAGATTCCATCGACCCACAGGAGATTTCTTCTTGGCTTCCAGTGCAGGGTGAAGGCAGGCAGCCCCCAGAGCATGCACCACCAGGAAACAGTCGAGAAAACCGGCAGGATTAGACGCCACAATGTTGCCCTGAAATATGTGGGGGCACCTTGGCTAGTGCCGGGGTGCCCTCAAACTTAGTAAATTTGCACCTAACCTTCACTAAGTGAGGGTTAGACATATAGGTGACTTATAAGTTACTTAAGTGCAGTGTAAAATGGCTGTGAAATAACGTGGACGTTATTTCACTCAGGCTGCAGTGGCAGTCCTGTGTAAGAATTATCTGAGCTCCTTAGGGGTGGCAAAAGAAATGCTGCAGCCCATAGGGATCTCCTGGAACCCCAATACCCTGGGCACCTAGGTACCATACTAGGGAGTTATAAGGGTGTTCCAGTGTGCCAATCAGAATTAGTACAAATGGTCACTAGCCTGTAGTGACAATTTTAAAGACAGAGAGAGCATAAGCACGGAGGTTCTGATTAGGTCCTGAGCTCGCCCCCCACGACCGCAGCACCAACCTGCTGCCTACTGCCTCTGTCCCCCGACCACACTGCCGTTTGCGTGTTCGAGGCCCTCCTCCACCCGCAGGCATCCTCCTGCGCCTCATCCCTGGGGTCTAGTGGGCTCTGACTAGCTTCACTTGACCCGTGTGCCGCTTTCCGCCGTCCCGTAAGTGTTTTTTTCGCTTTTTTCGTTGTTTTTCAGCGCCTCGCCGCCGGCGCTTTTGCCCCCTTTGTGCCCCCCTGATTGCTGTCTCCCCGATCGCATATTGTGCCATTGTGTTTTTCTGATTGTGTGCCTTTCCTATTGTAACTGCTTGTATTTTGCTCATTTTCACTGTTTTGCCCCTTGTGCGCTCCCCGCTCCCTGCCGCTGCCTCCCTGCGGCCCCGCCCCCCTCGCGCCCCCATTTGCTGCTCCCTCCCACCTCCCGCCTCCCAGCTGCTCCTCCCTCCCCCCTCCCTTCTTAATGGCTGGCGCTGCGCGTCGCGAGTGAGCGACCTCTGACCTGTTTCAGGTCCTGAGCTCGCCCCCCACGACCGCAGCACCAACCTGCTGCCTCCTGCCTCTGTCCCCCGACCACGCTGCCGTTTGCGTGTTCGAGGCCCTCCTCCACCCGCAGGCATCCTCCTGCGCCTCATCCCTGGGGTCTAGTGGGCTTTGACTAGCTTCACTTGACCCGTGTGCCGCTTTCCGCCGTCCCGTAAGTGTTTTTTTCGCTTTTTTCGTTGTTTTTCAGCGCCTCGCCGCCGGCGCTTCTGCCCCCTTTGTGCCCCCCTGATTGCTGTCTCCCCGATCGCATATTGTGCCATTGTGTTTTTCTGATTGTGTGCCTTTCCTATTGTAACTGCTTGTATTTTGCTCATTTTCACTGTTTTGCCCCTTGTGCGCTCCCCGCTCCCTGCCGCTGCCTCCCTGCGGCCCCGCCCCCCTCGCGCCCCCATTTGCCGCTCCCTCCCGCCTCCCAGCTGCTCCTCCCTCCCCCCTCCCTTCTTAATGGCTGGCGCTGCGCGTCGCGAGTGAGCGACCTCTGACCTGTTTCAGGTCCTGAGCTCGCCCCCCACGACCGCAGCACCAACCTGCTGCCTCCTGCCTCTGTCCCCCAACCACGCTGCCGTTTGCGTGTTCGAGGCCCTCCTCCACCCGCAGGCATCCTCCTGCGCCTCATCCCTGGGGTCTCGTGGGCTCTGACTAGCTTCACTTGACCTGTGTGCCGCTTTCCGCCGTCCCGTAAGTGTTTTTTTCGCTTTTTTCGTTGTTTTTCAGCGCCTCGCCGCCGGCGCTTCTGCCCCCTTTGTGCCCCCCTGATTGCTGTCTCCCCGATCGCATATTGTGCCATTGTGTTTTTCTGATTGTGTGCCTTTCCTATTGTAACTGCTTGTATTTTGCTCATTTTCACTGTTTTGCCCCTTGTGCGCTCCCCGCTCCCTGCCGCTGCCTCCCTGCGGCCCCGCCCCCCTCGCGCCCCCATTTGCCGCTCCCTCCCGCCTCCCGCCTCCCAGCTGCTCCTCCCTCACCCCTCCCTTCTTAATGGCTGGCGCTGCGCGTCGCGAGTGAGCGACCTCTGACCTGTTACAGGTCCTGAGCTCGCCCCCCACGACCGCAGCACCAACCTGCTGCCTCCTGCCTCTGTCCCCCGACCACGCTGCCGTTTGCGTGTTCGAGGCCCTCCTCCACCCGCAGGCATCCTCCTGCGCCTCATCCCTGGGGTCTAGTGGGCTCTGACTAGCTTCACTTGACCCGTGTGCCGCTTTCCGCCATCCCGTAAGTGTTTTTTTCGCTTTTTTCGTTGTTTTTCAGCGCCTCGCCGCCGGCGCTTCTGCCCCCTTTGTGCCCCCCTGATTGCTGTCTCCCCGATCGCATATTGTGCCATTGTGTTTTTCTGATTGTGTGCCTTTCCTATTGTAACTGCTTGTATTTTGCTCATTTTCACTGTTTTGCCCCTTGTGCGCTCCCCGCTCCCTGCCGCTGCCTCCCTGCGGCCCCGCCCCCCTCGCGCCCCCATTTGCCGCTCCCTCCCGCCTCCCGCCTCCCAGCTGCTCCTCCCTCCCCCCTCCCTTCTTAATGGCTGGCGCTGCGCGTCCGCACAGCGGACGCGTGCAGCGGGCGCGCCGCTGGCGCGCCAGAGGCGCGCCAGAGGCAAGCCCGTCTGCGCCCGTCCGCACCTGGACCGCGCCCAGCGCCACACCCCCTGGCCCTCGCGCCCCCCGCATCCGCTACTCGATCAACGAACTCCGCGCCTTCAACCCTGGGCCCTCCACTGAATGCTACCGGGCATCCCCGAAGCACACTAAAGGACCTTTCTCCTGCCGTACCTGCAACTTCTCCTGCATCAGAACGACCATTCCAACTACGAAAACATCCAACCCCAACCACCTGAACTGCATCCTCATCAACACCCGCTCCGCACGAAAACACGCCATCGAGCTCTGGGATTTGCTCGACACCACTGCTCCTGACGTGGCTTTCCTGACCGAAACCTGCTGGAACGACTCCTCGTCTCCGGACATCGCCATCGCCATACCGGACGGCTACAAAATCACCAGAAGAGATCGAACCAACGGAATCGGCGGCGGAATAGCCATCGCTCACAAAGCTACCCTCAAAATCCACACTCACTCGGACGACACCCTCAGGACAGCTGAACACCTCCACTTCCAGATCCACACGGACCCCAACACGACCCTCAGAGGAACCCTCATTTACCGCCCTCCAGGACCAAGAGCCCCCTTCAACGACACCATCGCCGACCTTGCAAGCACCCACGCCCTCGCTTCCCCGGACTACATCCTCCTGGGAGATCTGAACTACCATCTGGAAAATGCCAACGACGTCAACACCGCGTCACTGACCTCCAACCTCCTCAACCTCGGTCTCCGCCAGCTAGTCAACAAGCCTACCCACATCGCCGGACACACCCTTGACCCCCTCTTCACCTCTAGCAACCACATTTCCTTCAGCCACACCTCCGAACTCCACTGGACCGACCATCACTGTGTCCATTTCACCTATAAGAAAACCACAGAGCAACACCGCATCCAGCTACCTCCCCACCGCCGCTGGGGCAAAGTCACCCAAGAACAACTGACCAGCACCCTCATCAACAACCTTCCGCCCGACGCAATCGACCCGAGCACAGCCGCCATCAACCTCCATCAATGGATCCTCGACTGCGCCAACACCCTTGCCCCTCTCAAGAAACCCACCACCATCCAAGGAAAGAAAAAACCAGCCTGGTTCACAGACGATCTCACCACCTCCAAAAGCAACTGCCAGAAGCTCAAAAAGAAATGGATCCAAGAACGCACACCCGACAACCTCGCCGCCCTCAAAAACGCCAACCGCGAACACCACCAACGGATCCGCACCGCCAAGCGCGCCAACTTCACCGAACGCATCAACAACAACGCCCACGACTGCAAAGAACTCTTCGGCATCGTGAAGGAACTCTCCAATCCGAAAGCCAACTCCAACGACATTCCGCCCTCCCAGAAACTCTGCGACGACCTCTCCACCTTCTTCCACCAGAAAATCACCACCATCCACGACAGTTTCAACACCGGTCCTCCGCCAGACCCCACCCCTGACGTCACCTCCCGCGACTGCCGCCTCGCCGCCTGGACCCACGTGGACGAGGCAGAAACCATTACAACCATGAACACCATCCACTCAGGCTCCCCCACGGACCCCTGCCCCCATCATGTTTTCAACTCAGCCATCGCCACCATCGCCCCCGAACTCCGCAAGATCATCAACCTCTCCTTCACTTCTGCCACCTTCCCGGACAGCTGGAAACACGCAGAAATCCAACCCCTCCTCAACAAACCCAAGGCTGACCCCAACGACCTCAAAAACTTCCGTCCGATCTCTCTCCTCCCTTTTCCAGAGAAAGTCATCGAGAAGATCGTCAACACCCAGCTCACCCACTTCCTCGAAGACAATTCCATCCTGGACCCCTCACAATCCGGATTCAGACGAAACCACAGCACTGAGACTGCCCTCCTCGCCGCCACAGATGACATCAGACATCAAATGGACAACGGCGAAACCTCAGCCCTCATCCTCCTCGACCTATCAGCCGCTTTCGACACCGTCTGCCACCGCACCCTACTGACCCGCCTCCAGGAAGCCGGCATCCAAGATAAAGCCCTCCACTGGATCTCATCCTTCCTCTCCGACAGAACGCAGAGAGTCCGCCTCTCCCCTTTCCGCTCCAAAGCCACCAACCTCATCTGCGGCGTCCCCCAAGGATCCTCCCTCAGCCCTACGTTGTTCAACGTCTACATGGCCCCCCTCGCTCAACTGGCCCGCCAACATCATCTCAGCATCATCTCCTACGCCGACGATACCCAGCTCGTCCTCTCCCTGACCAAAGACCCGCTCACCGCCAAAACAAACCTCCACGAGGGACTAAAATCCATCGCCGATTGGATGAACGACAGTCGCCTGAAACTCAACTCCGACAAGACGGAAGTCCTCATCCTCGGACGCACTCCCTCGGCCTGGAACGACTCATGGTGGCCCTCCGCCCTCGGACCCCCACCCACCCCTGCCAGCCACGCAAAAAACCTCGGCTTCATCCTGGACTCCGCCCTCACCATGTCCAAACAGGTCAGCGCCGTCTCCTCCTCCTGTTTCAACACCCTTCGAATGCTCCGCAGAATCTTCAAGTGGATTCCAACAGAAACCAGAAAGACGGTGACCCAGGCCCTCGTCAGCAGCAGACTTGACTACGGCAACGCACTCTACACAGGCATCCCAACCAAAGACATCAAACGCCTCCAACGTATCCAAAATGCCTCCGCCCGACTGATCCTCGACATACCCCGCCGAATTCACATCTCCCCTCACCTAAAGGAACTCCACTGGCTTCCGGTAGACAAGAGGATCACCTTTAAACTCCTGACCCACGCTCACAAGGCACTTCACAACACCGGACCCTCCTACCTCAACACCAGACTCAACTTCTACACTCCAACACGTCAACTCCGATCCGCCAACCTCGCCCTCGCCATCGTACCCCGAATCCAGCGCAAGACATCCGGCGGCAGATCCTTCTCCTTCCTCGCCGCCAAGACCTGGAACTCTCTCCCCACATCTCTTCGCCAGACCCAGGACCTCCTCGCTTTCAGAAGGCTCCTCAAGACCTGGCTCTTCGACCGCTAAATCAGCAGCCCCCCCCACCCCACCCCCGCCCTCAGCGCCTCGAAACCCTGACGGGTACATAGCGCGCTCTATAAATACTATGATTGATTGATTAGCAGAGCCTCAGTGACACAGTTAGGCACCACACAGGTAACACATTCAGGCCACAAACTATGAGCACTGGGGCCCTGGCTAGCAGGGTCCCAGTGAGACATATAGAACACACTGACAAATAGGGTTTTCACTCTGAGCACTGGGGTCCTGGCTAGCAGGATCCCAGTGAGACAGTAAAAACACACTGACATATACTCACAAACAGGCCAAAAGTGGGGGTAACAATGCTAGAAAGAGGCTACCTTCCTACAGGGCTGTAGTAAATTTTAAAGTATATTTTATGAATTTTGCAATAATCTTCCTGACACATTTACCTTCCCACATTTACCACAAAAGCGTATGCCTACATGGGTGGAGATCTCTGCACAGAAAACATATTAGACGTGGGGTCTGAATCTGATTTGCTAGGAAGTAAATACTGTTCCTGTAGAGCTCCTTTACGTGCTTCAAAATGTTGTTTGTGATTCGGGCCTCAGAGATGCTTCATTAATATCAATTGTTAAGTAGCTCTTGCGTTTTATGCAATGTAAATCAAAATATTAATGGTACTCAATTTGTTGTGATTGGTATTTTATTTTCTTGTATGACCGATGCTTAGCAATATTATTGTGATGTTAGTGTCATTAATGTTTTTTTTGTTCTTCACTTGTTGAGTTTCAAGCAATACTAGGGTCCCTAAATTGGGGTTGAAATATGAACCTACAAAAATATTGCATTAGAAGTACTGACTAATAATACATTATAATAATAAATCTTTGCTTCCCTGTTTATTTGCCTTTATGATCTAGCAGTAGCCGAGAATGTACATGCGTTTCTAACTGCTACCACCAATAATAAACCATCACAACTCAGTTTAACCACCTCTGAATAGTAAAGTGTCTTGCAGTCTAATTGAAGAACAATATTATGGTTTGCCTAGTAATAAAGGACAATACCAACACGGTACTGTACAGTAACCACTGACTGCTCTCGAGCTGAAGGAAAATACCTCACTAATGGAGCCAAATCCCAAAAAATAGCTAGCATGTCTCAGTCAAAGATACACCTTAGCTGTAGGAGTGGGCAGCGTTAAACCGTGTGTCCACTGAATCAGGTGAATTGAGAAACTTGTGTGTGTGTGGTGGGGCATGGAGAAGGAGCTGGGTTTTCTATGGGTGGGGACAGAATATTGTCAGAGTGCATGGAAGGTTCTGTATCTGACCCACCAAAACCTCTAGGGGTGAGAAGAGGCAATGTGGCACGAGCAGGGTTTAGAGTTGTCAGCTGGCCCGCGGGATATGCCCAGGATATGGGCTCTAACAGGGGACTGACAGGGAGCCCTGTACATTAGAAGAAGCATTTTCCCACTGCTGCAAATGGAAGGTTAAATCGTCTGTTTTTTCAAAAAACGGAAATATAACTTGGGCAGGAGCAGTGCTTAAATTGAGCCAGTGGCTGCAGGTGGGGGCCACCGGCACTTATTTTTAGGGCCTGGCTCTTGTTTTTCTGGATTAGACATGTCTCAAAAGCCAGAGAGGGAGATGGAGGAAGTGGAACGACGGGCAAAAAGGGAGAAAGAAGGAACCGGCAAGAGTGGGGAAACGGGCCAGGGAGTGCCTGCCTGGCCCGCAGAGTTACTCTGTTTCCCATTAGTCCGATTTCTAACTCGTATTACTGGCTCATGCGAGGCCACCTTGGCAAAAAAGAGCAAAACACTTGCTATTTCATGTTTCTGAAACTTTGAGCAGCAGAATGAATGTTTCAGCAATATCTTTTTTTGCAATCATATAGGTTTTTAATGATTTCGTTGACAACTTATTGTAGGTTGTATTATTACTATATTTTGTTTCGATATACAAATCGTGCATAACCTTTTGTGGGAGACCCCTCGGTTTAATTCAACCCCCTTACTCTCTGTTTGATGTTGGAGAGCCTGGTTTGTGGTAAATACAGTTATAATGTTGGGCTGTAAAGGCCAGCAAGCATGAGATGTCCTCGCAGATGACTGCAATAAACGAGTTATTTATACAATCTCGTGCGTTGCTGCAGGGGGCCACAATAAGTGTCTTGAAAAATGTTATGTGGGGTGTTCAGAACAAAAGATTGGCATTCAGAATGAAAAATAATGTTCAGTTGGGGTGAGTCACATTCTCAGTGAGTCATAGACTTAGACTGGATGACAGTAAAGCAGGCGAAGAAAACCAATATAGGGATGGCGAAAAACACATTCGTCTGCACGATAATGGGTTTAAGGCAGTGCAGTATCCATCAATCTAACTGGGAAAGGTAGCGCAGATCTAGAAAAAGCAAACGTCTGAGTGTTTAGATAGCGCGGATTGTGTCGAGATATTTTTTTTAGAAAATGCAAGGAGTGACACAGCTGTGGTTAAGGTCTCTTTTGCTTCACCACTACGAAACCAAAGTAGATATCAAAAGGAAATAGTTATTCTTATCAATTAGAAGGGTCTCTTTGATTTTAAGCATCTCATACATCTTGCAAAAGAGACCATCAACAACCTCCACACATGCCAATATCTCTGCATTTCAGAGCGCACTGTTGTTTATAGCCCCTGTAGTGCAGTTAATTAATGGCAGGGTGACCTGCCAACCAAGGAAAGAATCCGTATGTTTTTTTATGTATAAAACAAACAAATATTTTTTCTGGTAGTTCCATTCTGGAGTAAAAACTCTTGTGCTTTACACACTAATATGTTTCAAATACTAAATGACAAAATAAAAGCATGGTTTTGAGAATGGACATTTTGTTCTTAAACTGAGTACATATGATTCCATCGTCAGCAAAACGTTTGAATCCTTTATAGGTTATTGTGAGGAGCAGCTTGCAGCAAGCACTCGATCCAAGCAATCACAAGCTAGTAGCGTGTTTGGAAAAGAAATGTCCTTTTTTATTCAGGACCAGTCACTATAAGTAACAGGAGGATTACAGTGTTATGCACAGCGTACCCTTTTAGTATTCATTTAAATTGTTTATATATATATTGTCCGAGAAATTGATCTTGTGGAAATATACACATGAATTTATCAATTTTACGTGCATTGAGCATCTGTATCTGTAATATTAAATTACTCAGATTCATTTATTGCCAAGACCCATGCCTCTATTATTTGCATGCCCTAGCAGAATATCTTGGGCTCTAAAAGGTCACTCAATGATTGTTGGTGTAAAATGTATTGGTTTGAGATAAATACAAAATTCGGAACTTTCGGTTCAAGTGTGCACATGATGTTCTATGTCAACTGTTTGAAAATAAATTATTAGTTGGGACAGATGTGAGTCCTGCCCATTTTTTTAAAAGTAAGAGAACATGACAACTGTTATTATACCAAAACAACAAAAATCCAGTAGGGATCGCCAGAGATATGATTTGTTTTGGCAAAAAGTACCATGAAAAAGTAAAGCACAAACCTGAAACCACTGTTCTCGGTTGACCAGGACTTATGTACTCTTTCGGGTTGACCACAATGGATAGATCAAATCCTTCAGTGGGGTAAGGTTGAAGGCAGGGTCTGATGAAGTCCCTCCGAATCCAGAGAGCCACTGGTCACAGTCCCACTGAACTCTTTGGGTTTTGGCAGGGAAATCAATGAGCAAGAAAATTCGGCTTTCTTATCAGACCTAGTCCTCAGGTCAGACAGATATGTTTTGTTTTGTGCAATTACCTGGTCAAGATTACTACCTTTAGATGTAGTTTATTTTTTTAAGCCTCAAAGTCTTCCTTTTGTGGCACGTCCGAAGCTGAATGTAAATAAAACAGACATCTTTACAGTGAGAACCCGTTGTGGAAGTCCCACATTTTTCTAGGCCCAACTTTTCAGATTTTCTGAGGCAGCTCCTCTTAATCACGTCTAAGGCTCCCAGCACATCGGGGACATCACTTACAACAGCATGTCTCAGGCCAGGTCCAGTTGCATTCAGTCCACTGGTCTTGCCAGGAAAAAGGCCTCTTGCACTTGTTATTCTCTTGTACTCACACAGGATGCAAGTCAACTGACCCTTGGTACTTGCTGCGCTGCCCTGCGCCACGGGCCTCAAAAATGAGACCCTCAGGCTTTTGATAGTTTAGCAAAATGGTGGCATACATGGGACATATGTTCTCAGAATGGATAGCTGGTGGTTTGCACTTTTGATAACAGGACTAATCTTGAAGGTGAAGGTCATCTGTGTATCAAAAAAGAACTCCTATGTCTATAATTTTGCAGTTAGAGTTAGGGAATTCCCAGGTAATGTACAAGGCATGTGTTATTTGGATTTAGAGTCTCTCTTTCGATTAGGACTTCTGTCTTTGTGTTTTCAGCATTATTACAACCAAATATTCTACTGACCCTAAAAATATGCAAATATATAAATGTATCTATTTTTAAGATATAAACCTCATAGAAATACATTACAAAACTCAAAACATCAAATTTGGAACGGTTTACAACTGCTAATTCAGGTATTACAAATAAACAGTAACATTAGCATTAGTGGTTATGGGGGTCATTATGACCCTGGCGGTCGGTGTAATAGTGGCGGTATTACCACAATATTATGACATTGGCGGTTTGGCAAAAGCCACACCGCCAATGTACCACACCGACCGCCATGGCGGTAACAACAGCCGGGCTGGAGACTATAGTCTCCAGCCCGGCAGCCGTCACTAGGCCCCCCATGGTAATATGACCCCACCCACCACCATGCTTTCCGTGGCTTTTAAAACCATGGCGGTAGGCACTATCAGTGCCAGGGAATTCCTTGACACTGGGGACTGAATTCCGGCCCAAGTGGTGGAATAGGCCACATCACACTATTGGCCATGGTGGTACTGGCTGCCTCATGGGATGTATCTGTGAGTAAGGTAAGGTTGAGTGCTGCACAGATGGAGTCCACAGATGAGGAGAATAGTTACCCTGGGTTAGTTCAGTGGGCCCTGAGAGTGCAGACATAAGGATTCACCTGGGATCAGAGAGGCATAGAACTGGCAGGAGCCCCTGCAGTAGTAGGCCATTGTCCAGGTTCTATCACTCTATGCAGGAAAGTCCAGCAAGGTATGGATTGGCTTACCCTGGCTTTAGGCTAGGAGGGGTATTTGTTGGGAATGGCCCTTTTTTTGCAGAGTTATCCCCTTCTGCTTCTGACCAGCTGTTTTGATCCTGTGCTGAATTTCATTTTTGCTGGCTTTAGGAGTCTGGACACTTTACCACTGCTGATCAGTGCTAAAGTGCAAGTGATCTCTGTCTAAATTATATTGGTAATTGGCTTACCCATGATTGGTATATTTGATTTACTAGTAAGTACCTAATAAAGTGCACTGTGTGTGCCCAGGGACTGCAAATCAAATGTTACTAGTGGGCCTGCAGCACTGATTGTGCCGCCCACATGAGAAGTCCTGTAAACATGTCTCAGACCTGCCACTGCAATGGCTATGTGTACAGCTTAACTGCTAGCTCGACCTGGCAAGTCCAAACACTTGCCAGGCCCAAACCTTCTCTTTTACAACATGTACGTTACCCCTAAGGTAAGGCAAAGGCAGCCCCATGGGAAGGGTGCAGTGTATTTAAAAGGTAGGACATGTACTGGTGTGTTTTATGTGTCCTGAAAGTGGAATACTGCTAAACTTATTTTTCACTATTGCAAGGACTATCTCGCTCATAGGTTTGACATGGGATTGCCTTTAAATATCCTTCTAGTGTAGTTTCCCATTGGGAGCAGATAGTGATAGGAATTTGGGGTCTCTGACATCACAATTTAAAAATTCATCTTTTAGTGAAGTTGTTTTTTAAATTTTACGTTTGAAAATACCAGTTTTAGAAAGTGGACATTTTCTTGCATAACCATTCTGTGCCTCTGCCTGGCTGTGGAATACATGTCTGGGTCAGGATGACAGTTGGGCTGTTTGTGAATTCACTCTAGACAGTCACACAAAGAGAGTTGAAGTGTGCCCTGCATATCCTGATGGATCTTCCTGGGCTTGAGTGGTGAGAGGAGCTGATACTTGCACCTGAGCAGGGCTGTGTCTGTGCTTACACAATACAGTCTCCAATCCACTGGAGTGTGTCTGGGGCCAGGGTAGGAAAGGCAGGGTTGTGTCACTACAAAGACTTTACTTTGAAGTTTGCCCACTTCCAAGGCAGAAATGAGTATAAATATTGGACCTCTGAGACCACAACTATAGAAACCTTCTGGACTGAGGACATTCAGCCGGGAAGAAGAGCTGAATGCTTTAGGAGGAACTGCCACTCTGCCTGTTGCTTTGCTGTGGTGGCCTACCACTTCCTGCTTCTGTCCTGGGAGTGAAAGGACTGGACTTTGCTTTCTACATCCTGCTTCCAAAGGGTCTCTAAGGTCTAGGACTGAGTTTGTCTCCTGTTAAGAAGTCTCAGAGACATCAAAGACGTCACCTGCCACCGCCTGGGTTCTCTTGCTGAGTGTCCTGACTAACGCAGTTGTGCCAAATCCAGTTCCTGGGTCCTTGGGGGTGAGTTCTGGTGCAACCAAGAAGAAATAAGCACAGCAACTCCAGAGTGACTTCAGAACCAGTGCTGCTGTCTGACTCCGTGTCGCTGCCTGCAGTGAAGCTGTGGTGCCACCTGAGTGCAATGACTGCAACCGATGCCGTAGGCCTGACACGGCTTCAGCACCTCCGAAGTCCCGCCACAGCTTGAGTCCCAAGTGCTGTGTCATGGACATCTGTGACACCTGACCCCGACTCCACCACATCACCTGTGGCCCCGTGGTGTGATTGCGACACCAGGAAGTCGATGCCTCGCATCTTAACCTACTGGATTCATCAACCCCACATTGTTGTAAGAAACCGACGTTTCATCACCGACGTCGCATCACCTCCCCTGCAACCATAAGGAACCAACACCTCACCTCCCCTGCTTAGCAGTAAGGAACCAACACCTCACCTGCCCGGTAGCACTAAGGAGCAAATGCCACACCGGCTCCAGTGACACTCTCACCTCCTCAACTCAGTACAATGTATTGTTTTTTCGTGTTCCAAAATGACTGTGCCTGGGGTCTGTGCGACTCCGTGACCGGCCCGCACTCCCTCACGAGTGGCATCGAACTGTTGGGAACGACTTGATCAAGACGTTGTGATGCCCTAGTTGGAGCTATTGTCTTTCTAAGCACTTCACAGAGATTTCATCTTTAAAAATGTGTATCTTTACTCGTGTATGCTGGATTTTTGTCATTTTAGTCTTGTTTTACCTAAATAAATATTGACTATTCTTCTAAGCTGGTGTGGAGTACCTTTGTGGTGTTTTCACTATGTTACTGTGTATGTGTGTGTACGAATAATTTACACATTGCCTCTGAGATAAGTCTGACAGCTCGTGCCAAGCTACCAAGGGGATGAGCAGAGGTTATCTTAGCTGTGTGGCTCCTTTACCCTGGCTAGAGTGAGGGTCCCTACTTGGTCATGTTGCAAACCACTGCCAGCTAGAGACCCCCCTCTCATATTAAATAATGGTAGTAGGGACTTACTACAAAAGTGTAAGTTACTACAAAAGTATGAGTTACTGCAAAAGTACAGTGTGTAAATACCAAAAAGTAGTAAACATACTCAGAAGTGTAATATACTACAAAAGTGCATTTTGTGAACAGCACTTTGTAGTACGTTTTGTAGTACTAATGTAGTACTACAAAAATACCACAGACTTCTGATTCAGGCTCTATATATTCTGCCTTATTTCCCTTTCCCCACAACAATATGATCAAATTGTAGATTCTTAAATTTATTTAAACGTAGGTATCTCTGGCAGAACATCATGAAGCTTTCTCACGGGTAGTTTTAAATTCAAATTTCCTTCAAAGATAACAATTGAAAATAGCTACATTGATCTTAACTTTTTTATGTATTTGCTTCTATTCAAAGTGTGCATGCTCCATACAGTTACCGATGTTACATTCGAATCTCAAGCTTCTTGCAATCTGGAGGTTGATGCACATGAGAAGAAACATTCCCACTAGTGAATATTTAGTCTAGAAAACCCACATTATGTCTGCAGAGCAGACGCACATGATGCACACCAAAACCAATCCAGAGCAATCTTTTTTGCACCCATCAGTATCCTAAAGGCAGCCATTGGCAGGGTACCACATCACCATCAGCTGAGTAAGTGCGATCTGGTCCACATTTTGAAAATATTTCAACCGGAATATTCAGTTAGTTCACAAATACATGCAGCATTCAGCTAACAATATATGTTTTCTATGATTTTCCCTTTTTTAGAAGTCTTATTTCATTGATAGGCAAGGGAGCAACAACCATTAATTAAGATTATGGCCCTCATTATGACATTGACGGTAAGTCCCGCTTTCCGCCATGCCGACTGCCGCCAACATACCGCTGTGTTTTACCGCTACCTATATTATGACACACACATAGCAATCTGTCACTATACAGACACACACATCAGTCCACCAGCCCAAAGGTCAGTGATAAACTGGCGGTAGCAAAACCCACACTGTTAAGCCAACAGAACTACGCCCACAGCATTATGACCCACAAATCACTGCTGCGGACATTCAACCGCAGTAAACCATTGGCGGTTCATACCGTTGCGCTCAAAATACACACACACTAACAAAACAACACCACATTCGACATTTTGAATAACACACACCTGACACACATACACACACCAAACGCACACACCCACACTACTATAAAACACACACCACATTACTCACAACCCTTTACAACTCAAGAAAATTGACAACTGAGGAAGAGACACACCAAGAGCACCCACAGAACCAGAGCCAAAGAACACCATCACCCATACACCATCCACGCACCTCACAGCACACACCCCACACACCCTCATACACACCACTCACACTATACCCATGGTAGCCTACAGACCACCAGGACCCCGCCCCCATCCTGTGACACCATCGCTGATACCATCAGCTCCCACGCCCTCACCTCCACAGACTACATATTCCTTGGTGACCTCAACTTTCACCTGGAAAGCACCCACGACCGCAACTCCACAGCCCTGCTGGACAACCTCAAGAACTTCGGTCTCAAGCAACTGGTCACCTCACCCACCCACTCAGCGGGACACACGCTAGACGCCATCTTCACCTCCAGCAGCCATATTACCTTCAATCAAACCACCGAACTCCACTGGACTGACCACCACTGCGTCCTCTTCTCCTTCATGAAACCCACCACCTGCAACACACTACACCCTACCGCAAGTGGAACAAGATCTCCAAAGAACACCTGATCTCCAACCTTGCACAAGCTCCACCTCCCATCACCAACGACCCCAACACCACCGCCCACAACCTCCCATGATGGCTAAAATCCTGCGCAGACTCTCTCACCCCTTTGAAAACAGCTAACAATACCCACACCATCAAGACCGCCCCCTGGTTCACCACAGAACTCCAGGCTTCCAAACAAAAATGCTGAAAAATCTAGAAAGCCTGGCGCTAAGAACCCTTAATGAGCAACTTCTCCACCCTCAAAACAGCCATGCGCAAACAACACCAACTCATCCGGACCACCAAATGATCCCTCTACAAAGAACGCATAAACAACACACACAACAGCAAGGAACTCTTTGCCATCATCAAAGAACTCACCAAACCCAAATCCTGCACCATCGACCCTCCACACTCCCAAGACCTCTGCAACTCCCTCCCCTACTACTTCCACCGCAAAATCGCAGACATACACAACAGCTTCATATCATCAGCACCCACTATCACCACCACCGACACAACCGACACCACAACACCCTGCCGCACCAACAGACTGAACACCTGGACCCTCACCAACGACAAAGAAATCGGCCAAACCATGAACTCCATCCACTCAGGCTCCCCAACAGACCCTTGCCCCCACCACATTTTCAACAAGGCCAGCCAAATCATTGCTCCCCAGCTCCGTGCCGTCAGCAACAGTTTCTTCGACACTGCAAACTTCCCAGATATTTGGAAGCAAGCCGAAGTCAACGCTCTTCTCAAAAAACCCAAAGCAGACCCTAAAGACCTCACAAACTACCGACCTATTTCGCATCTCCCCTTCCCTGCAAAGGTCGCTGAGGAGATAGTAAACGCACAACTGTCTAGCTTCCTAGAAGAAAACAACATACTCAACGCCTCCCAGTCTGGATTCCTCTAGAACCACAGCACTGAGACCGCCCTCATCGCCTGCACAGACTACATCAGGACCAAGGTGGACAAGGGCAAGACCGTCACCCTCATCCTCCTAGACCTCTCTGCAGCTTTTGACACTGTATGCCACCAAACCCTCCGCGCACGCCTTTTCAACGCAGGAATTCACCACAAAGCCCTGGACTGGCTCACCTCCTTCCTCTCCGAAAGATCCCAAAGAGTTTGCTTCCCTCCTTTCCAGTCTACAGCCACCAAGATAATCTGTGGGGTCCCCCAAGGATCCTCCCTCAGCCTCACCCTCTTCAACATCTACATGGCTCCTCTTGCCAACATCCTCCGCCCCCACGGCATCACCATCATCTCATATGCTGACGACACCCAGATCATCATCTCCCTCACCAGGAACCCAGCCACCGCCAAGATTAACCCGCACGCCGGACTCCTTGACATCGCCAAATGGATGACAACAAGGCACCTCAAATTGAACTCAAGCAAAACAGAGATCATTATCTTCGGCCCCAACAAGACAGCATGGAATGACTCCTGGTGGCCCACCACCCTCGGACCACCCCCAACACCCACCACCCACGCACGCAACCTTGGCATCGTACTGGACTCGTCTCTCTCCTTGACCCAGCAAATCAACACCGTATCATCCTCCTGCTTCAACACCCTCTGCATGCTACGCAAGACTTTCAAATGGATTCCTTTAGAAACAAGAAGAACTGTCACCCACGCCCTCATTAGCAGCAGACTGGACTATGGCAGCGCCCTCTATGCCGGGACCACAGCCAAGCTTCAAAGAAAACTCCAGCGGATCCAGAACGCAGCTGCACGTCTCATCCTCAACCTCCCTCGCCACAAACACATATCCACCCACCTCAGATCCCTACACTGGTTGCCCATCCACAAAAAGGATCAAACTTCCACATACCAACTCAACAGCTCTACTGCGCCGACCTCGCCTTCGCCACAGTCCCCTGCATCCAACGCACCACCTCCGGCGGCAGATCCTTCTCTCACCTCACTGCCAAGACCTGGAACTCCCTCCCCACCAACCTACACAAGACCCAGCTCCTACTAACCTTCAGAAAGTACCTAAAAACATGGCTTTTCGAGCAGTAAACCCCCCCTCCCAGCACCTTGAGACCCTACCGGGTGAGTAGTGCACTTAAGAAATTATTTGATTGATATTTGATTGATTGATGGTACCACAAAGACACCCCATGTTCTCTGAGGAGGAGCTAAGAGTCATGGTGGAGGTAGAGCCACAGCTATTTGGATCACAGGTGCAGCAGAAATCCATTGCCAGGAAGATGGAGCTATGGCAGAGGATCGTGGACAAGGTCAACGCCGTGGGACAGCCCCTAAGAACCAGGGATGGCATCAGGAAGAGGTGGAACGACCTACGGGGGAAGGTATATTCTGTGGTAGCAAGACACCAGATGGCAGTACAGAGGACTGGCGGTGGACCCCCAGATCTAACAACATTGGATGAGCAAGTCTTGACAATACTGCATCCTGAGGGCATGGCAGGAGTAGCAGGAGGACTGGACTAACTAACTATCACTCCCCCTACCTGCATGCCATCACAAACCCCCACCCCTACCCTCACCCCCATCACTCCACCACCTCACATACACCCCACCATCACAACCAACCCCTCCCACTACCAAGCCCTGCATGCAAAACCAGTGCATGGACACCCATCACAGACCTGCATGGACACCCATCACCAAAGAATGCACACTTGAGACAATCAACTATCCAACCAAATCACCACTCACACAAGCCTAAGCTGCCAGGGCAATCACAACCATACAGGGCAACACACCCATGCACAAGATGTCACAAGCAGAAACAATAACACTTCATTTACATCCCCACAGGTCCCCCACACAACGTCACTGGAGAGGAGGTGCCAGCAACATTCAGTCCCCCCACAAAAGAGGCCCACAGTGATGACAGCAGCTCTGCACACCTGGATCTGGATGACCAACCTGGACCATCAGGGACCTCCGACAGTCGGTTGCCCAGGCACAGTCCCATACCACCTCAGAGCCTCCCCCCTCAGGAAACAGCACAGCACCCACCCAGCGGCACATACCTCTAGCCCCAGGACATGTCAATCAGCAGTGTGTCCACCACTACAGGGACCCCAGGCATCCCCACAAACACAGGACAATCAGGGACCTGGGGTCAGTGGCAGTGGGAACACGGTTCAGGGGACAGAGGCATAGGACAACAGGGAAACTGGGAGGACTGCTGTGCGACAGGGGGAGGACAGGCCCAGTGAACAGACTCTCCACGAGGCACTCACCAGCATCCTGGGAGCATACCACCATTCCCAGGAGACGATGGGCCAGATACTGGCCAAGTTGCAGAAGACCCAGCAGCTGCAGGAGGGACAGTACCTGTGGATCGGGGAGGACCTGAGGGACATCAACACCACCCTGGTTACCATTGCAGGGGTGCTGGCAGACATGGACAACACAATGAGGGAGGCAGTGGCACACCACCAGGCCCCTGACACTAGCCACATCGATGAACAGCACTCCACCTCCTCTGCCACTAGTGGACAGGAGGCCCCTTCTCACAAACAACAGTCCACTAGCCCCCATCCCCTTGCAGAAGGAGAACCACCATGCAAACAGATCCAGGCAGAAGCCAGAGACTATTGCCAAGACCCCTGCTTGTAAATAAGATTCTCCTGAATGTCACCCTTGTGTCCCACTATGTCACCCTGTCCACCTTGAACTGCCATTGCTCCACTTCCAATGCCCCCTTGGACAGTGCACCTGTGATACAAATAGACTGGAACTTTTCCCTGGACTCTCCTACACCACCACCCCAGCCTATAGCAATACCACATCCACTTATTAGCACATAAATAAACACCCTTGTAAAAAATACAACTATTGAGCTGTCAATTGATTGAACTATGTATTCGTTTAACAATCTGTAAACAATGCAATTCAACTGTACAGTAATGTATACATAGGTATGACCTGTAGTTTGCTGCAGTCAACACACCAGGAGCCAGAGTGGGGCACATATATCTGTAAATAGGCATGCCAAAGGATACAGTAAGTGGCCATAGTAGTAGGAATATCAGCCTGCCAGTGACAATATCCAATACAAAACTGTCAATGGAAGGTGAAGGTACAGTGTCTTACCTGTGTGTCACTGGAAGCACTGTTGTATGATTGATGTTCTATTGTCCACATCCTAATCCTCTGCCTCCTCTTCGTCACTGTCCACAGGCTCCACCACTGCCACACACCCATATCCAGCCTCATCCTCCTGCAGAAAAGGCACCTGGCCACATAAGGCAAGGTTGTGCAACGTGCAACATGCCACAATGATCTGGCACACCTTCTTGGATGAGTAGCACAGGGATAGATGGGTGCCCCGAAACCTGGCCTTCAGGAGGCCGAATGTTCGCTCTATCATTCGTTTGTTCGCCCATGTGCCTCATTGCGACGTTCCTCTGCCCTTGTCCTGGGATTCCTCACTGGGGTCAGTAGCCATGAGAGGTTGGGGTAAATTGAGTCACCTGCAGATATCAAGGGACACTAACCCTTAGGGCCAACCCATACATCAACATATACTGGGTGAGAACCATGGGCTCACCTAATAGCTACACCCAGTGCCTCTGGAGTTGAGCCATCACATATGGGATGCTACTATTGCTCAGGATAAAGGCATCATGCACAGAGCCAGGATTCTTTGCATTGACATGGGAGATGTACTGGTCCGCCAGACACACTATCTGCACATTCACGGAGTGAAAGCTCTTTCAATTTCTGAATACCTGTTCATTTCTCCCAGGAGGGGGGGCAAAGGCAATATGTGTACCATCAATTGCCCCAGTGTTGTTGGGGATATGTCCCATTGCATATAAGTCAGCTTTCACTGTGGCCAAATCCTCCAACTGGGGGAAAACAATTTAGCTGTGCATGTGTTACATCAGTGCTGCTCTTGTTAGCACTATTGAGAACATTGGCTGTGACATTCCTGCTGCCAAGCCCACTGTCACTTGGAAAGAACCAGTTGCCAAAAAATTGAGCACAGATAGCACCTGCACAAGAGGGGGATTCCAGTGGGGTGACAGATAGCAGAGATCAGGTCTTGCTCCAATTGGGCACACAGCTCTTGGATTGTGGCCCTGCCAAGTCTGTAGGTGAGGATAATGTGCCTGTCCTCCATTGTTGTCAAGTCCACCAGGGGCCTGTACCTGGGGGAATGTCATCATCTCCTATTCATTTGCAGCGGTTGCCATCTAGGGGGCAAAACGATGAGCATTTTGTCAGTATTCAACATTTGCAAAATGTACAGTGCATTGTAATTTGTGACTGAAACAGTATGTTGTTGTATAGTCCCAAATGGTGCCTATCTGTGCTGTGACACAGTTAGGTGCAATTGCCTGCCCCCCCTGAAATGGTGTCCACCTGTCCTGTGTGGATGGACAGGTGGAAATGAGGTAATGCCACTGACGTTGTGTGCCGTTGCGGGAGGCGGTCGAGTACCGCCGTGCAACTCCTCATTGGTTGTCATTGGGCCCTATAGGTTACAGAGGCCAATGGTGATGTATGCCGGCGGTGACGATATGCACCGTTGCGGACGTGACCGCCATTTTCTATCTGTTCACTCACTTGCTACCTGACCTTCAACAGGAGAGGACCTACACTGCAAGTGCTGCTGTGATCTGTGTCTGGAACCGACCATGGCTTGTGTCACTGCGGAAACAGCCCCTGCCTTCATCGCTACGGATTTGGAGAGACTGGTAGATGGGGTCCTACCCAAATACTGAATGCTGTATGGGCCTCCAGTCCAACAAGTGAGTACACTGTGAGCACGATGCATGGGGCATGAATGCATAGAGTGCTGTATGTGAAGGCCTTGTGTTAGGGGGGGTGGTTGAAGGGTCCTGGGTAGCGTGCTGCATGTATGGTGGGCAATGTCTGTGCGTAAGGGGATGGGAGGGATATGATGGGCCATGAGTGTAACAGGCCAGACGGTATGACTGATACCTTTTTTCTATGTTTATTTCCCCGCAGGTCAGCGCCCATCAGATGCCTTCTTCCACTGGTTCTGGAGTGGGCTTTATGCCCAGTGTGCTTCATCCTGGCAAGGAGGGGGTGAGTGGATGACTTCTTCCACTGGTTCTGGAGGTGGGCCTTGTGCCCAGTGTGCTTCATCCTGGCAAGGAGGGGGTGAGTGGATGGCTTCTTCCACTGGTTCTGGAGGGAGCCTTGTGCCCTGTGATGCAGTTCTTGGGGAGTGCAAGGTCACAGTCTCTCACTTGGGTGTCAGACCTACAGGATTTGCAGGGGCCAGGACACATTACAGCCCAGGGAGGTAGGACTACACACTGCCCGCTGGCGGTGATAGCAGCTCAGTAGTGGCAGTGGCGGTGCTGGTGTCGGGGCTGGCAGTAGTGGGGGGTGGCTCCAGCCCTTCCCCTGCAGCCCCGGACGGCTGTCCATGGAGGCTCCTGCTGCTGGCTTTGGTGCTGGTGGCAGTGTAAGCAGTGGTGGGGGGAGGCTCCAGCCCTTCCCCTGCAGCCCCGGATGGCTGCCCAATGGGGCTGCTGCTGCTGGCAGTGGTGCTGGTGGCAGTGCTGGTGGTGGTGCTGGTGTCAGGGATGCCAGTGATGGGGGGAGGCTCCAGCCCTTCCCCTGCAGCCTGGATGGCTGAATCGCCATGGTTGGTGGTGTGGGCTCAGAATCAGTCCGAGAACCGAGCCTCCTGTCCGTCCTGCCTGCATTCCCTTTGCCCTTCCCCTTGGAAGCTGGTGGTGCCTCCTTGTCCTTCCCCCTTGGCAGCTGGTGGTGCCTCCTTGCCCTTCCCCTTGGCAGCTGGTGGTGCCTCTTGGCAGCTGGTGGTGCCTCCTTGCCCTTCCCCTTGCAGCTGGTTGTGCCTCCTTGCCATTCCCCTTGGAAGCTGGTGGTGCCTCCTTGTCCTTCCCCTTGGCAGCTGGTGCAGGCACACTGTCAGTGCTGATGGCTGGTTCCCTGGAGCCTCTCCCACCTGCAGTAGCTGCCGACACTACTGTGGCTGTGGACTGGGTGGCTGAGGTGCTAGCCTGGGTTCTGAGCACCCTAGCCTGATGTGAAGGACGGGGGAGGGGTAGGGAAGAGGTCAATGGCGGAGAGGAAAAGCTCCTTAGGGACACTGGGACAGGAAGAGGGTGAAGGTTTGGGAGTGGAGGAAGACGGAGTGGTTGTTGGAGGTATCTGTCTGCTTTGTTTGGGTGCAGGTGCATGGGCTGGATGCTGTTGTGAGGTGGATGGCTGTTGGGTGTCTGAGTGCTTGTGTTTGTGTACTTTGGGAGTGGGACACAGACACAGTGGGAGAGGACACAGGAGACATGTGCATGGATGTGGGAGTGGTGACTGCCAGTGAGGGGTGTGTCCTGATAGGTGTGCTGGTGATGGGGTAGTGGATGAGGATATAGTGCATGCAGGTGTGAGTGGAGATGCTACTGGGAGGGTGGTGGACGAGGAGGTGGAGGGGGACAAAGTGGAGGCAGTGGGTGTTGTTATGTCTGCATCTGGATGGTGTTTGTGTGAGTGCCTGTGGGATGATGTGTGGTGCTTGTGTTTGCCTGACCCACTCCTGTGTGTTGTCTTGGGAGGATGCTGGTCTGAATGTGTGCTTGGGATAGGTTGGGGTTGAGGGGAATGGGACTGGGCAGACGAAGTTGGAGGGGGGAGGCTGGAGAAAGGGACAATGGCTGCCTTCAGGGAGGAGGCCAGAGCCTGTAGTGATCTCTATTGGGCCACCATGCCAGAGTGAATGCCCTCCAGGAATGCATTTGTTTGTTGCAAATGGGCTGCCAGACCCTGGATGGCAGTCAATGTGGTTGACTGCCCAACGGAGATGAATCGCAGAAGGTCAATAGCCTCCTTACTCGGGGCAGCATGGCTATCTGGGGCAAGGCCTGAGGTGCCTGGGGCAAAGGAGATGCCCACCCTCCTGGGTGAACGGGCACGGGAAACTCGCTGAGGGGCTGCTGAGAGGGCAGTGCTGGTTTGGGGGGTGGCGGCTGTACCTGTAGTTGGGGTGGGCACAGAGGTCTCCGCCACCAGCAGGGAGCTTCCATTAGAGGAGGTATCACTGTCCAAACTGTCCCCTCCAGTCTCCGCCGTGGTGCTCCCCTTTCCCTCTGTCCCACTGGTGCCCTCACCGTCGGTGGATTCGGCCTCATGGGCCCTGTGGGATGCAGCTCCCTCTGTTGTTGGTGCCTCTGCTCCTCCGCCAGATGATGCTAATCCACATAAGGATAGGGTGACAAAACAAAAATGGGCGGAAAAGAGACAAAGGATACACTTGGTCAATGGCAGCAACAACACCACCGTTGGTGTACACGACACACACTCACACACACACATACACACACACACACACATGCAATGCACTAACAGTCACAATGCTAGTCACCAGCCCATGGACAGGAATACCTAACACCAATAGCAGCGTACCTGAGACCCACAGACCCCTGGCCAGTAGTGGATGCCAACTAGCTTGGTTGGAGGTGGTGTTCATCAGCCCCTGCCCAACATGGAACCTACCCTGCCATAACCGGCCTGGCCTACAGGCAGCCACAGGCCCACATTCCCCACTTGGAGACCACCCCACCACGCACACGTAGTATATTGTGAAACTGTACTCACCCCCTTGTGGCTGCTGTGATGCCCTCAAACACCCATCCAGCCCCGGATAGGCCACTGCCAGTGTGCAGGCCATCAGGGGGGTCAGGGTTCAGAGGACACCCCTTCCTCGTTGGGAGGCCATCCTCAGCTGGGCCTCCGCCGTCTTCCTTGCCCAGCGTCTCAGGTCCTCCCACCGTTTGCGACAGTGGGTGCTCCGCCTGTCGTAGACCCCCAGGGTCCGCACGTCCTTGGCGATGGCACACCATATACCCTTTTTCTGATGGGCGCTGACCTGCAGAAAAAGATACATTGAAAAAGGTATCAGTCATGCCGTCCGGCCTGCTACACTAATATCCCACCATGGCTCTCACATCCCCTTACACACAGATAATGCCCAACATACATGCATCACGCTGCCCAGGACCCTTCCATCAACCCCCCTACACGAGGCCCTCACACAGAGCACTCCATGCATCCATGCCCCTTGTATCATGCTCACAGTGTACTCACCTGTTGGTCTGGAGGCCCATACAGCATTCGGTACTGGGGTAGGACCCCATCCACCAGTCTCTCCAACTCCACAGCGGTGAAGGCAGGGGCCCTTTCCCCAGTGACACGAGCCAGGGTTGATTCTAGGCACAGGTCACAGCAGTACTTGCAGTGTAGGTCCTCTCCTGTTGAAGGTCAAGTAGCAAGTGCGTGAACAGATAGAAAATGGTGGTCTCGTCCGCGGCGGTGCGTACTGTCACCGCCGGCATATATCATCATTGGCCACTGTAAACCATAGGGCCCATAGACAATCGATGAGGTGTTGCAGGGCCGTACTCGACCACCTCCTGCAACGGCGCACACCGTCAGCAGAATTACCTAATTTCCACCTGTTCCTCCAAACAGGACAGGCGGACGTCATTTCTGGGGGGGGAGGGGAGGCCATGGCACCTAAGCGTGTCACAGTACACATAGGCACCATTTGGCCTATCCAACAACATGCTGTTACAGTCACAACATGCAATACAGTGTAGTGTTTGAAAATGTGGAATACTGACCAGCTGGTTCCCGTTTTTCCCCCTAGATTACAACCGCTGCGGATAAATAAGAGATGGAGACATCCCCCGCTGGAGGACTTGTCAATAATGGAGGACAGTGACATTTTCCTCACTTATAGACTTGACAGGGCCACAATCACAGAACTGTGTGCCCAACTGGAGCCTGTCCTGATATCTGCTATCTGTCACCCCACCGGGATCCCCCCTCTTGTGCAGGTCCTATCTGTGCTCCATTTCTGGGTAACTGGCTCATTCCAAGTGACAGTGGGCTTGGCAGCAGGAATGTCACAGTCAATGTTCTCAGTAGTGCTGACCAGAGTGCTGTCTGCCCTGATAAAGTACATGTGCAGCTACATCATTTTACCCCAGGTGGAGGATTTTGCCACAGTGAAAGCTGATTTCTATGCAATGGGACATATCCCCAACATTATTAGGGCAATTGATGGGACACATATTGCATTTGTCCCCCCCCCCCGGAGAAATAAACAGGCGTTCAGAAATAAAAAGAGCTTTCACTCAATGAATGTACAGATACTGTGCCTGGCAGACCAGTACATCTCCCATGTCAATGCACAGTATCCTGGCACTGTGCATGATGCCTATATCCTGAGAAATAGCAGAATCTCATATGTGATGGCTCAACTCCAGAGGCACCGGGTGTAGCTAATAGGTGAGCCCATGATTCCCACCCAGTATATGTTGGTGTATGGGTATGGTGTTGGCCCTAAGGGTTAGTATTTGGCTAACAGTTGTCCCTCGATATTTTCAGGTGACTCTGGTTACCCCAACCTCTCATGGCTAATGACCCCTGTGAGGATTCCCAGGACAAGGGCAGAGGAACGTTGCAATGAGGCACATGGGCGAACAAGGAGAATAATTGAGAGGACATTCAGCCTCATGAAAGCCAGGTTTCGGTGCCAGCATTTAACAGGTGGATCCCTGTGCTACTCACCCAAGAAGGTGTGCCAGATAATCGTGGCATGCTGCATGTTGCATAACCTTGCCTTGAGATGCCAGGTGCCTTTTCTGCAGGAGGAGGAGGCTGGAGATGGGCGTGTGGCAGTAGTGGACCCTGTACACAGTGAAGATGATGAGGCAGAGGATGAGGACAACAGAACAGCTATTATATGACAATACTTCCAGTGACACAGGTAAGACACTGTAACTTCACTGTGCATTGACAGTTTTGTATTTGACATTGTACATGGCAGGCAGATTCTCCCACTTCTATGGCCACTTACTGTACCCTTTGGCATCTCTATTTTCAGATATCTGTGCCCCACTCTGGCACCTGGTGTGTTGTCTGTAGCCAACTACACTGGCTGTACAGTTGTATTGCAGTGTTTAAACCTTGTTAAACAAATACATAGTTACATCATTTTACATACTCCATACTTGTATTTTTTCAAAGGGTGTTTATTTAAGTGCTAAGAGGTAGAAGGGGATGTGCAATGGGCTGGGGGGATGAAGGAGAAAAGTCCAGGATAGAGTCCAGTCTATTTGTATCACAGGTGCATTGTCCAAGGGGGCATAGGAAGGGGAGCAATGGCAGTTCAAAGTGGATAGGGTGATAGAGTGGGACACAAGGGTGGCAATCAGGGTTGTCTTATTTCCTGGTGGGGGTCTTGGCAATGTTCTCTGGCTTCTGCATCGCCTGGACCGTTTGCGTGGTGGTTCTCCTTCTGCAAGGGGAGGGGTGCTGGTAGACTGTTGTTTCTGTGGCGGGGCCTCCAGTCCGCTAGCGATAGTGGAGGTGGAGGGCTGATCATCGGTGTGGCTAGTGTCAGGGGCCTGGTGGTGTGCCACTGCCTCCCTCATGGTGTTGACCATGTCTGCCAGCACCCCTGCAATGGTGACCAGGGTGGTGTGGATGTCCTTCAGGTCCTCTCTGATCCCCAGGGATTGTCCCTCCTGCAGCTGCTGGGTCTCCTGCAACTTGTCCAGTATCTGGCATGTCGTCTCCTGGGAATGGTGGTATGCTTCCAGGATGTTGGTGAGTGCCTCGTGGAGAGTGGGTTCCCTAGGCCTGTCTTCCCCCTGTCGCACAGCAGTCCTCCCAGCTTCCCTGTTGTGAGGTGGTGGAGTGATGGGAGTGAGGGTAGGGGTGGAAGTTTGTGATGGCATGCAGGAGGGGGGGGGTGAAAGTAATAAAGAGTTGACTTACCAGAGTCCAGTCCTCCTGCTACTCCTGCCAGGCCCTCAGGATGCAGTATTGCCAAGATTTGCTCCCCTCATGTTGTTAGTTGTGGGGGAGGAGTTGCGGTTCCACTGCCAGTCCACTGTACAGCTATCTGGTGTCTTGCAACCACGGAACGTACCTTCCCCCGCAGGTCGTTCCACCTCTTCCTGATGTCGCCCCTTGCTCTGGAGTGCTGTCCCACAGCGTTGACCCCGTCCACGATTCTCCACCACAGCTCCATCTTCCTGGCAGTGGATGTCGGCTGCACCTGTGATCCAAATAGCTGTGGCTCTACCCAGATTATTTCCTCCACCATGACCTTTAGCTCCTCCTCTGAGAACCTGGGGTGTCTTTGTGGTGCCATGGGTGTAGTGTGTGTGGTGTGGGTGAGGGTGTGTGGGGTGATGTGTTGGGGTGTGTGCTGTGAGGTACCTGGATGGTGTATGGGTGATGGTGTTCTGTGGCTCTGGTTATGTGGGTGCTATTGGTGTTGTCAATTTTTTGTAGTCGTAAAGGGTTTTGGGTAATGTGTGTGTGTGTGTATTTTATATTTGTGTGGGTGTGTGGGTGTAGTGTGTGTATGTGTTTTAGGTGTGTGTAGTTTGAATTGTTCAATGTGGTGTTGTTTTGTATGTGTGTGTGTATTTTGAGCACAGCGATATGTACTGCCAATGGTTTACCGTGGTTGAATGTCCGCCGCAGTGATCATAATGCTGTGGGCGTACTTCTGTTGGCGTAACAGTGTGGATTTTGCTACTGCCAGTTTATCACTGACCTTTGGGCTGGCGGACTTGTGTCTATGTCTGTATAGTGACGGATTGCTATGTAGGGGTCATAATATGGGTAGCGGTAAACCGCTGTGGCAGTGGTATGTTGGCGGCAGTCAGCATGGCGGTAAGCAGGACTTACTGCCAATGTCATAATGAGGGCCTTAATGTTCTGACAACAGTCTCTGATATTCCCTCCTATAAATAGGTACAATCGAAGGGCATCTAACTAAATGAATCTGTTACGGTAAGAGGAATCACAAAAAGTGAAATGGCTATGGCAAAAAGGAAAACTCTTGTTTTCCATTTTGCTGTAGCTCATATGCCAAGGGCATAAGGGGAAATTATGGAAAAAGAAGAGAAGGTGTTAGCATTTCAGAAGCTTGGTGAAGAGTCTTCTTAGAAAAAGAGTTTAGTTTTAGCCTAAGCGAGACTCAGGAAAGCATAAGGAAAAGGGGGACAGTCAGAGGTCTGTACTTCTCAAGGTCCAAAGGGATAGTGTCCAAAAATCAGTCCATGTGAACGTGAGTTAATCCCACACGATTCTGTTAGGTAACACCGTCTCACACCATCAGGAGCTCCATTGTATTCTTTTGCCTCACAATATAACTTGCAACAATTGCATTCTCACAAGACCAGTCTTCAGAACGTTGATGTCCTTGGTCTTCGTGACATAATTGGGAACAAGTGTGAATAAGGGACAGCCATCTTACACTCGGTTTCACCCTGGTCTTCCATCAATGTCATTTTCTCAGACCCTCTATTACTAACACAGTAGTACATTTATTTCCCAACTAACATTATGTGTGAATGCATCTGCAATAAAATGACACTTTAGCCAATATGTAAAACAGTTTCTCACATTAAAAATAGTACAGGCCTACTTATGTCAACTTAAAATATTATTCACTAATGCACATTTAACTCATGTTAAATATGTTCATATTTAATTTAAATAAATGTAAATGTCTGTTGCATGATCTCAAATAAACCTCATGTTACAGCTAATGTTAATGCAATACAATTGTGAATACACAAGTGTGACCAAAAACTACATTTTCAACATCAACTGTGAACATTAGTGCACAAATCACACAAATTGTTTTCGTTTTTAATTCAAATAACCTCCATTATTATGAGAATGTTTTCTTCTAATTTACAATGATTAAATGTAATTAAATAATGTTATGACTCAATGTGTACATTATTTCCTAACACTGCAGAGAATGCACTTCATTACTGAATTTGAGTGCAGCACTTTGCATTAATAAGGTCAGAACCCACATAATGTGAAATGTCATGTATACATATAGGGGGTCATTCTGACCATGGCGGTAATTACCGCCATGGCGGAGGTCGGCGGTAGCACCGCCAACAGGCTGGCGGTGCACCGCTGGGCATTCTGACCGCGGCGGTTCAGCCGCGGCCAGAAACGGAAAGTCGGCGGTGTACCGACGACTTTCCGCTGCCCGTCAGAATCCTCCATGGCGGCGGAGCGCGCTCCGCCGCCATGGGGATTCTGACACCCCCTACCGCCATCCTGTTCATGGCGGCTCTCCCGTAAGAGGGCCCCAAAAAGTATTTCAGTGTCTGCCCAGCAGACACTGAAATACTCGACGGGTGCAACTGCACCCGTCGCACCTTCCCACTCCGCCGGCTCAATTCTGAGCCGGCATCCTGGTGGGAAGGTTGATTTGCCCTGTGCTGGCGGGCGGTCTTTTGGCGGCCGCCCGCCAGCACAGGGCAAATGTCAGAATCACCGCCGCGGTCTTTCGACCGCGGTGCGGTGTTCTGACGGCGGTACCTTGGCGGACAGCCTCCGCCGTCCACCAAGGTCAGAATGACCCCCATAGTCTAAGTAGTGAAACCATAGGTGGAGCCAAAATTACGCTGCACCTGTTCCCCCCTATGACGGCAAATCAAGCCATTACATCAGATTGTAATCTCTTGTCAGAGAGATCAATTAAAACCTCAGAGGCTCATCCAAGAAAGATCTTCAGGATTGCTCTGGTTGCTTTATGTTATTATAGTATCTGTTTTGTCTTGTTTGAATTACTACGTATGCTCTACTTCTCCTTACTGTCTTCTTCATCTGTAATCTCTTGCATTCTTTATAAAGTCAACATAAAAGCAATCCACAAAGAGTGATTATCAACAAATGTCTCAATACGTTACCAACAATTCCACTCCCTAGGTTTCCAAACTTTTAGAAATGGGGTTTCTAGTTGACAAAGGTATACACCCTTGTCCAAGTGGGGACCACAATCCCAGCCAGGGTAAGTCACACACAATTCAAATTATCCTGTGCCCACCAGGATCGTGGCTTGGCACTGAGCAGTCAGGGTTAACTTAGAAGATAATGAGCCAGATGTATCATGAAGGCCTTTTGCGATTCGGAATTTGCGATTTTTAAGAAATCACTATTTCCGACTCGCAAAATGCCATGTATCACATTTGCGAATCGGTAATAGCGATTTCTTAAAAATCGCAAATGCTATTACCGAATCGCAAATTGCGATACCGGCCCCATTCGCACTTTGGGCCTGTTGGCCTATATCTGCAAATTTTTTACATTTCCAAAATTGCGATTTCTTAACTAGAAATCGCAATTTTGGAAAATGCAAAACCTCAGGGTGCTGGGGGCCAAAGGCCCCCTCTGCTGCACCCCAAAATTATTTTTTTTACCATGTAAGGTGCACACATGCCAAAAGGGCATGTGTGCTTTACATGTAAATTTTATAAATGCATTTTAAATGCATTTTTTTAATTTGCACATGGTTACCACCAAGTTCAACTTGGTGGTAAATAGCGATTCCTAAATGCCCAAATTGCATTCAGGAATTGTTTCCCACATGTGCTAAGGAATTGCAAATAAGGAATCCTTATTTGCGATTTCTTATTTAGAGAGTCGCAATTTGTGACTCTCTAAACAGGGTCGCAATTGTAAGGAATTGCTATTTTAGCAATTCCTTAAAATTGCGTTCAGAATGTCTTTCATACATTCTGAAATGGCTTTTTGCATTTGCAAACGGGCATTCGCACCGTTTGCGAATGCAAAAAACCTTGATACATCTGTCCCAATGTGTAAAGAATTTGTGCAATAAATCATACAGTAACACAGTGAAAACACTACAAAAATACCCCACACAGGTTTAAAAAAATAGATATTATTTATCTGAATAAAATAAGGTCAAAACAACAAAGATCCAATAAGCACAAATTGAAATATCACTTTTAGCAGGTTTGAAAGAGTCTTAATTCTTGGAAATAAACTGCTGTCTCTTTGTTACACACAGTATTTTGTATTCGTCAAGAGTAACGATGCACGGAGACCGCAGAGGAAGAGATGGATGGAAAAATAAGGTGTGCATCGAACTTCCCAATGTGACACAGACGATGCGTTATTCCTTTCCACGCTGCAAGGGGCTTGCGTCATTTTTCCGTACTCAGTCTTGGTTTCTCATTGAGATTGCGATGTGGGGATATTTTGAAGCACAGGGAAAATCCGGGGAAAATCCTTGATGCGCTGGAAGAAGTCATAGGCTCTGCGTCGATCCGGTAGGTGATGCATCAGAATTTCCTGTCTCAAGGTAGACGCTTCATCCAATTTCCACTCGGGAAGTCGGGCTGCGCCGTTCTGGTCAGCTGTGCAGCAATTTCTTGGTCGCAATGCAGGCTTTGCATCGACTTCAGCAGGTGGTGCATCAATTTTTGACAAACTCAAAGTTTCTTGAAGAGATTAAGGGGGTGATCCTAACCCTGGCGGTCGGTGATAAAGCGGCGGCCAACCCGCCAACAGGCTGGCGGTCCAAAAAATGGAATTCTGACCCTGGCGGGAACCGCCAACAAAGACCGCCACTTTAACACTCCGACCACCACGGCGGTACAGACAAACAGCGCTGCGGTCACCGCCAACAGACAGGCGGCAGACAATGTACCGCCCACAGTATCATAACTCACCAACCCGCCACCTTTTCCGGGGCGGGAGCCCCGCCGATAAAAACACGGCGGAAACAGACTACGAACGGGAAAACGCTCACCTCTACGCACTCCACGAGGTAGGAGGACAGCATGGAACCCGAATTAAACATCCTACCTGCTCTCGTCTACCTGCTCATCTACAACGAGTACGAACACCGGCGCAGACGACAACGGTGAGTACTGCACCTACGACACACGGGAGGGGGGAGGAGGAAAGCTTACGGCACACACATATGCGACCCCCACTCCCCCAAACTATGTACACACCAATGCAGAGCAACAAGTCACAGTGACACCACCCAAACCCCCCTGAAAAATGCAAAGACATAATTAAATGTTGAATAAAAATGTATGTACAACATAGGCTCTGAAAAGTATTGGTCAACTAGCCAAAAAATCAATATCAAAATAATTCTATATACATTGCAATGGATAACCGAGGCAATTAGTCCTGCACATCAAAAGAAAATCGAAATGTCCCTGGGCCAAAGTGTAACAACACAAGGGCAAAGCCCACACAGGAGACCTGAGTCCTTTGGAGAGAACACTGCAGGGGCATCTGATGAAAAAACTACAGGCACCTCAGGGGGAAGGGAAGGGGGGGGCACCACAGCCACATGAGTCCACGACGCCAGATCCACGAAGGGGCCACCATGCCTACTGTGCCATCCTGGGGAGTGCAAAGCCACAGTCTCTCAAGTCTATACAGTAGGTGGGTTGCCCACTGTTCCATCCTGGGGAGTGCAAAGCCACAGTCCATCAGGTGGATTACAGTCTCCACTGGTCAAGGAGGAGGCATGGTGGGCACAGTGAACTGTTAACAGTGCATGCAGGAAGGGCCCAGCGGAGCGGTGCTTGAGACGGCGGGGCCCAGCGGAGCGGTGCTTGACAGGAAGGGCCCAGCGGAGCAGTGCTTGACACGAAGGGCCCAGCGGAGCGGTGCTTGAGACGGCGGGGCCCAGCGGAGCAGTGCTTGACAGGAAGGGCCCAGCGGAGCGGTGCTTGAGACGGCGGGGCCCAGCGGAGCGGTGCTTGACAGGAAGGGCCCAGCGGAGCAGTGCTTGACACGAAGGGCCCAGCGGAGCGGTGCTTGAGACGGCGGGGCCCAGCGGAGCGGTGCATGACAGGAAGGGCCCTGTTCAGCAGTGCTCTTCTGCACGGCGGGGCCCTGTTCAGCGGTGCTCTTCTGCACGGCGGGTCCCTGTTCAGCGGTGCTCTTCTGCACGGCGGGGCCCTGTTCAGCGGTGCTCTTCTGCACGGCGGGGCCCTGTTCAGCGGTGCTCTTCTGCACGGCGGGGCCCTCTTCAGCGGTGCTCTTCTGCACGGCGGGGCCCTGTTCAGCGGTGCTCTTCTGCACGGCGGGGCCCTGTTCAGCGGTGCTCTTCTGCACGGCGGGGCCCTCTTCAGCGGTGCTCTTCTGCACGGCGGGGCCCTGTTCAGCGGTGCTCTTCTGCACGGCGGGCCCTGTTCAGTGGTGCTCTTCTGCACGGCGGGGCCCTGTTCAGCGGTGCTCTTCTGCACGGCGGGGCCCTGTTCAGCGGTGCTCTTCTGCACGGCGGGGCCCTCTTCAGCGGTGCTCGTCCAGTAAGTCAAGGGAGCCAGACCTGGCCTGGACTCCCTGCTCAGTCGTCCTACGACCGTGCTGTTGCTGGACCCTTCGGTGACGGAGTCCTGGGCCCTTTGGTGTCCTCCCTAACACCCGGGATGGGGCTTGTGGGGCCCTCCTGCTCCGCGCTCCTGCTGGCTGACTTCTCCACCCTGCTGCCCTTTCGCTCCTTAGATGGGGCTCTCGGGCCCTTGCCTCCCCTAGACGTTGTGGCTGGTGAAGTAGGTGAACTTTGCTCCTTGGGGGCAGCCGTGTCAGTCCTCTCACGGCGGCCCTTTAGTTTCCTGGTCCTCTTGCCTGGGGGGGGGGCTGGCTGTCCCCTTGCTGCTGGTTGAAACGTCACTGCTGGCAAAGGGTGGACTCCAGAACCCATGCACCACAGTGACACTCGAAGCTGGGCTGGTGGTGGCTGAGGTGCTCTTGGGACTCTTTGCAGATGGAGGGGGTGGGTCAGGGGAGGGAAAGAGGTTAAGATTAGCGAGGAAAAGTTTTTTAGGACCAAGGTAAAGGGTAGGAGTAGTGGTGATGGGAGTGGAGGAAGAGGATGTGGTTGTAGGAGAGTCAGGTGTGCTGTCTTTGGGTGCAGGTGCTTGTGCTGGAGGCTGTCGTGAGGTGGATGGCTGTTGGGTGGGTGTCTGCCTGCGTTTGTGTGTCTTGGAAGAGGGGGTGACAGACACAGTGGGAGAGGACACAGGGGACGTGTAAATGGTAGTGGGGGTGGTGACTGCACGTGTGAGGACTGTACTGTAGGGTGTGCTGGTGATGGAAGCACTGGCTGATGGTGGTGTGCATGCAGGTGTGAGTGTAGACGTCACAGGGAGGGAGGAGGGAGACGAGGAGGAGGGGGACACAGAGGTGGTAGTGACTGTTGGAATGTCTGCATCTGGGTGTTGCTTGGGTGAATGCTTGTGGGTTCTGTGGTGCTTGTGTCTGGATGAGCTGCCCTTGGGTGTTGAGGTGTGTGCAGGCTGGTCTGATGGTGTGGATGGGATAGGCTGAGGAACAGGAGACAGAGACAGGGTGGAGGCAGTCAGAAGAGGGAGGCTGGAAACAGGGACAATGGCTGCCGTCAGTGCTGAGGCCAGAGCATTGAACGATCGTTGATGGGCAGCCTGACCCGAATGAATGCCCTCCAGGTAGGCATTGCTCCGATGCACCTCCCTTTCTACCCCCTGGATGGCATTCAAAAGGGTAGTCTGCCCAACAATGATGGTCTGAAGGAGGTCAATGACCTCCTCACTGAGGGCAGCAGGGGTGACAGGGGCAGGGGCTGAGGTGCCTGGGGCGAAGGAGACGCCCGCCTTCCTGGGCGAGCGGGCACGGAGCGTAGGCTGAGGGGCTGCTGGGAGGGCGGGGCTGGTGCGCTGGGTGGCGGCTGTACCTGTAGAGGCGGGGGGCCCGGATGTTGCCGCCACCGCTAGGGAGCTCCCATCCGAGGACGTGTCGGTGTCGCTGGTGTCACCACCGGTCCCCGTTGTGGTGCTCCCCTCGCCCTCCGGATCACTGGTGCCCTCGGTGTCTGTTCCTGGGCCCACCGGGGCCTTGTGACTTGCAGCTCCCTCGTGCTCAGATGCCAATTCTCCTCCGCCTGATGATGCTAATGCACACATGCACAAGAAGATGAAGAAGAAGGGTGGGGGTAGAAAAACGAAGACCAGGTTGAGTGCATGCAATGTCAACACCGTTGGCGGAGAGGACAGACACAGGAGCCTCATGCACTAAGCCGCGCATTCGGGGTACACTACTCAGTACTTCTGACTAGGACAACAGGTCTAGAGACGACAAACGCGCACATGTGTGATGCTGGACCATCGATAGCTGTACTTGTCACCCTACAGAGGCGGGGGCCGGGAGCACAGGGCCATGCCTAAAGGAGAGGACTACACTACAGAAAGCGCCCTGGCCTAATGTCACCCACAACCCTCCTCCCCCACCCAGACGCCTCCACTGCGCAGAAAGATAGCAGAATGTGCTGATACTCACCCCCTTGTGTGTGCTGTGATGTCCTCAAGCGCCCATCCAAATCAGGGTAGGCCACCGCCAGGATCCGGGACATCAGGGGGGTCAGGGTACGACTGGCACCCCTCCTAGTTTGGGAGGCCATCCCCAGCAGTGACTCGGCGGTCTTCCTGGTCCCGCGGCGGATGTCCTCCCACCTCTTGCGGCAGTGGGTGCCCCGTCTGACGTGGACCCCCAGGGCCCGGACTTCCTTGGCGATGGCACGCCAAATGTCCACTTTCTGATGGGCGCTGACCTATTTGACATGTACAGGGTGGGAAGGAAAAATTCATCATTTTCTGCATGTTAGATGTGATTGGCCCCCCCTCCCCAACCTTGCCATATGGCACATGCTCTCATCTGTCGTGCGTTGCACTCCTCATTCGCCCCCCACCCCACCAACTTACATCCACCCCACTCCACACAGGCATAGCCCATTCAATGTGCACCCAGTGTACTTACCTGTTGGTCTGGAGGACCGTAGAGTAACGCATACTGGGGGAGGACCCCATCCACAAGTTTCTCCAACTCCTCAGACGTGAAGGCAGGGGCCCTTTCCCCAGTCGCGGCAGCCATTGTCACTTCCAGACCGAGGTCACAGCAGCACTTGCAGTATAGGTCCTCTCCTGTGGATGATCAGGTCTCGAGTGATTAAGCAGATAGAAAATGGCGGTCACGCCCGCGGCGGTGCGTACCGCGACCGCCGGCGCACCTCGTCATTGGCTCCTGAAACCCATAGGCTTCAATGTTAACCAATGCGGCTTCGTATAGCGGTCTTCGACCGCCTACCGCCACGGTGTGCCACGCCAGCGCATTGACCTCACATCCCATTGTCCCACTTCACAGGTCAGGCAGCCGCCATTTCAAGGGCCCACATGGCATAATTTGTACTGCGTCACACAGGCCTAGGCCTTGCATTGCCACACATACACGCCTTTCAATACATAGAGAATCGTGTGCTAGGCATGCTGTGGTGAACGTACCTGTGATTTGCTTGACTCTGTGCTCCATGTTGTCCTTCCTAGGCACCGTCCGCTGGGACTTGCGAGGAGAAGGATGAATCCTCGCGTGTACCGACCGCTGGTGGACCTGTCGACAATGGAAGAACGCCATATCATACAACGATACCGACTTGACCGAGCCACTATACATGAACTGTGTGCCCAGCTGGAGCCAGCCCTGATGTCCCCCATCCGCCAACCCACAGGAATTCCCCCTCTAGTGCAGGTTCTGTCAGTCCTCCATTTTTTGGCAAGTGGCTCATTCCAGACAACAGTGGCCATGTCATCTGGAATGTCTCAGCCTATGTTTTCAAAAATGTTGTCTAGAGTGTTGTCTGCCCTGACGAAACACATGCGGAGCTACATTGTATTCCCTGAGGAGGTTGATTTGGCCACTGTGAAGGGTGATTTTTATGCCCTTGGACATATCCCCAACATAATTGGTGCCATTGATGGGACCCATGTGGCTTTAGTACCCCCAAAAGACGATGAGTAGGTGTACAGAAACAGGAAAAGTTACCATTCTATGAACGTCCAGGTGGTCTGTTTGGCTGACCAGTACATCTCCCATGTGAATGCCAAGTTCCCTGGGTCAGTGCATGACCCGTATGTGATGCGTAATAGCAGCATCCCTTATGTGATGGAACAGCTACAGAGACAACGTGTTTGGCTAATTGGTGACTCTGGTTACCCCAACCTGCCTTGGCTATTGACCCCAGTGAGGAATCCCCGGACCAGGGCAGAGGAACGGTACAATGAGGCCCATGGGCGAACTAGGAGGATCATAGAAAGAACCTTTGGCCTCCTGAAGGCCAGGTTTAGGTGCCTGCATATGACAGGGGGATCCCTGATGTACTCACCAAAGAAGGTGTGCCAGATCATCGTGGCCTGCTGTATGCTTCACAATCTGGCATTGCGACGTCAGGTGCCTTTCCTGCAGGAGGATGGTCCAGATGGTGGTGTTGAAGCAGCTGTGGAGCCTGCGGAGAGTGAAGAGGAGGAAGACGAAGAGGACGACACAGACAACAGGGACAGAGTTATCCAACAGTATTTTCAGTAGCACACAGGTAAGATTCACCCACGCCATTTAACATTTACTGAAAGCCCCCTGCATCTTTACTTTGTGTATTTCCCCCCAGTTCTTTTAAACTGATGTTTGATTTTCCCTTCCCTTTTCAGTGCTGTATGACCCACTGCGTGACTTCTGCTTGGTTAGCCCATGGACTAATGCTTATTGACATCGGTATGTTGTCATCACCAAAATAACAGAACATTATTGATCAGTAATGTGTTATACATTTGTAAATAATACAGGCTGACTCCTGAATGATTTCAGTGCAATGAGTGATTTATTTTTAGTGCTAGATATTGGTACATGATATTAAAACGGTGATGGGTGAGGGTGGAGTTATGTCCATGGCAGAGTCCAGTTCTCAGTTTCACAGGTGCATTTTCCATATGCCTGTGGAAGGATGGAGCAGGGGCAGTTCAAGGTTGGACAGGGTGACACTGTGGGACAGTGGGATGACATCAGGGGGTATCTTATGCTGGCGGGGGTCTTGGCATCCTACTCTGTCTTCCTGTGAGATCTCAGGTTCCTCTTGCGGGGTGGTTGTTCTTTAGCAGGAGGTGGGGTTCTGGTGGCCTGTCGTTCTGTGGGGGCCTCCTGACCACTAGCGCCGGCGGAGGTGGTAGGCTGTTCCTGGCTAGTGACAGGGGCCCTTTGTGGTGCCACATGGTCCCGCAATGTGGTTTCTATCCGGTTGAGGGCCTGGACTATGGTCCCCATAGCGGTAGCGATGTTCCTGAGTTCATTGCTAAACCCCATCTACCGTTCCTCCTGCTGTGCCTGGATCTCGGTGAACCTGGCCAGTACCGTCGCCATCGTCTCCTGGGAGTAATGGTATGCTCCCATGATGGTGGTGAGGGCCTCTTGGAGAGTGGGTTCCCTGGGCCTGTCCTCCCCCCCCTGTCGCACAGCAGCCCTCCCAGTTGCCCTGTTTCCCCGGGCCTCTGTCCCCTGGACGGTGTGCCCAGTACCACTGCCCCCAGGTCCCTGTTGTTGTTGGGGTGTTGGGTCAGCCTGGGTGCCCTGTAGTGGCGGACACACCGCTGATTGATGCGTCCGCGAGACAGAGGCATGGGCCCGCTGGGTGGGAGCTGTGCTGGTGTTCCCAGAGGGGGTTGGGTCTGCTGTGGCCTGTGTCTGTGTGTGGGGAACCGACTGTCCAGAGGTCCCCGATGGTCCGGGCTGGTCATCAGGTTCTAGGTCGACAGAGCTGCTGTCCTCACTGGGGGCCTGTTCTGGGGGTGGGATGGACAAATCTGGACCCTCCGTGGCGGTGTGTTGGCATTCGGGCCCTGCAGGGGTAAAGGAGTATGGTTATTGTTTCTGTGTGTGCCATGGCGTGCATTTTGAGTGCCCTTGTCCCCCAGTGCTGGCATTCCCTTGTGGGAGGTGTTGTGAGGGTGGTGGGGGGGTGGGGGTGTATGGGTTTGTGCAATGGTCATGCTTTGGTGGTGGCTGTCTATGGTTTGTGTTGGCATTCAGGGGTTGGTGTTGTTTAGGGTGGGTTGTGCTGGTGAGACATTGGCAGGGAGGTTGTGTGCTGGGGGGTTGAGATTGGGGGTGAGGGGGGGGTTGGCATGCTGGTGGTTGGGGGGGGTGAAGTAGTTGAGAATCGACTTACCAGAGTCCATTCCTCCGTGTACTCCAGCGAGGCCCTCAGGATGCAGGATGTTTACTACCTCTTGCTCCCATGCTGTAAATTGGGGTGGAGTGGGTGGGGGTCCGCCGCCAGTCTTCTGCACAGCGATGTTGTGTCGCGACACCATCGAGCGCACCTTCCCCCGTAGGTCGTTCCATCGCTTTCTGATATCTTCCCGATTTCTGGGATGCTGTCCCACAGCGTTGACCCTGTCTATGATCCTTTGCCATAGCTCAGCCTTCCTTGCTATAGTGGTGTGCTGCACCTGTGTTCCGAAGAGCTGGGGCTCAACCCTTATAATTTCCTCCACCATGACCCTGAGTTCTTGGTCCGAGAACCTGGGGTGTCTTTGGGGTGCCATGGGGTGGTGTGGATGAGGTGTGGGGCGGTGTTTGTGGTGATGTGCGTGGTGATATGTGGTGATGTGTGCGTAAATGTGGTGTGGGTGATGAAGTTGGGTTCCTGTGTGTGTTGGGGTTTTCGATTGCTGTGCTCGCTCTCTCTATCTCTATCGCCTTCTCTCCGATTTCCAACTAGTGGGGGTTTGTGGGTGATGTGGGAGTGTGTTTTATAGTTGATTGGATGTGTGGGAGTGTTGTTTGTATGTGTCTCAGGTGTGTGTATTTCAAATTGTCCAATGTGGCTGTGTTTTGGAGCTGTGTGTGTATTTTGAGCGCACCGGTGTGTACCGCCAATGGAATACCGCGGTTGAAAGACCGCCGCGTGGAGTCGTGGGTCAGAATGGCATGGGCGTGTTTGTGTTGGCGTGACGGTGGAGGTTTGGTCATCTCCAGTTTTCCGCGGCCCGCTGATGAGGCGGCCTTCCTTGGATGTCGGGTTTTTGGCGGTTTCACAGTTGGTGGTCAGAATGACCGTGGCGGTTTACCGTGGCCGCGGCGGTAGAATGGCGGACTTCTGACCGGCGGTAAGGGCCTTTTACCGCCGAGGTCAGAATGACCCCCTAAATCTTTTTGGCCCTGAGACTTCAGAAAGAAGGAGGCAAGCTCAATCCAAGTCCTTGGAGAGCACTTCTGGGGAAGGCAGAGTCCTTCCCAGCAAAGTCAAAGGCCACCAGGGCAACAGCAGAGCAGCAGTCCTTCTCAGCAAAGCAGTCCAGATGAATCCTTTGGCAGCCAGGCAGTTCCTTTTGACAGGGTGCAGGTGTAGGTCTAGCATTGTCTGAGTTGGTGGCGTCAGAGACCCAGTTAATATATCAAAAAATGCCTTTGATGTGAGGGAGACTTCAAAGAGTGGTGTTGAAGTGCACAAATTCCCCTTTCAATTCAGTGCTGTCTTCCAGGGTCCCTGTAGAGGGATTGGCAAGCCATTGTGTGAGGGCAGGCCACGCCACAAGGCCACTGGCCTTTGAAATGTAAGAGCCAGGCCCTCCATCCGTCCAGCCCAGGAAGACTACTAAATATGACTTGGTTTCCCCTTCCAGATCAGAATCTACCACTTGAAAAGTATATGAGGGCAGTCCTAACGCTAGTCTGTGAAAGGGACAGGCCTCACAGTAGTAGAAAATGAATTTAGGAGTTTTTCACTGCCAGGACATAGAAAACATGCACATGTTCTGCCTTTTACCTATATAGCACCCTGCCGTATGGTTTACCTAGGGCCTACCTTTGGGGTGACGTATTTGTAGAAAAGGGGTAGTTTAAGGCTTGGCGAGTACTTTTAAATGCCAAGTTGAAGTGGCAGTAAAACTGCACACACAGGCCTTGCAATGGCAGGCCTGAGACATGGTTAAGGGGCTACCTATGTGGGTGGCACAACCAGTGCTGCGGGACCACTAGTAGCATTTAATTTACAGGCACTAGGCGCATGTAGTGCACTTTACTAGGGAATTATAAGTAAATTAAATATGCCAATTGGGTAAGAACCAATGTTACCATGTTTAAGGGAGAGAGCAAAATGCACTTTGTAGGAGGCTGGCCTGGTGGTGGGTACCCAAGGTACTTACACCTTACGCCAGGTCCAGGTATCCCTTATTAATGTAGTGTAGTCAGTGTCTAGAAGTCAGGGTCTCTAGAGGTAGCTGTGGGTGAGAGGTCAAGGCTTATCTAGGAGACATGCAAAGCTTGTGTAATATCACTGTAGTCACACACAGTACTCACACACACGAAAGAAAACACTCAGGCCCTCATTATGACATTGGCGGTAATGACCGTCTACTGCCATGGTGATGGCCGCCAAAACACCATTGCCGCGGCTACCTACCGTCTGCCATATTATGACTGTAGCTGGAATTCCTGGTGGAATTCCGGCTACGGTCATGGTGGCGGATGGTGGTAAGGTAGGGCTGCTGCCAGCAGCAGCGCCATGCCAGTAGACCGCTGCAGACTGTATGATGATCCATGATACGGCCTGGCGGTGTTCTGCTGGCGGACGCTGCTGCTGGCAACAGCGCTGCGTCCGCCTCTTTCCAGAGCACCACCTGCAAGCAGGTAAGTTGGGTGCTCGAACATGGGAGGGGCGGGGGTGTTTTGTGTTTGTGTGTGTGGGGTGTGGGTGTATGTGTGTGCGTACATGCAGGTGTGTGACGTGTGGAATGCATGTGTGCATGAATGGGTGTGAATGTACGTGTATGTTGTGTTGTGTGCATGTGTGTGTGCTTGAATTTATGTCAGTGGGTGTGGATGTGTGTGGATGTGTGTGCGAATTAATGTATGCATGCGAGGGTGAATATGGGTATGAGTGTGTGTCTGCGTGTGTATGTTGGTATGTGAATGTGCACGTATGTCGTGGGCGGGTTGGGAGGGGGGGAGGACTCTGGGGAGGGGAAGGGGGCGGGGGAGACCCCTATCATTGTCAGGGAAGGAATTCCCTGGCACTGATAGTGCTTACTGCCATGGTTTTTGTGGTGTTAAGGTTGCCACGAAAATCATGGCAGTTGGCGGGTCATAATCCCACAGGCGGGCTAGTGACGGCTGCCGGGCTGGAGACTGTAATCTCCAGCCCGGCGGCTGTTACCGCCCTGGCGGATGGAGTAATTCACTGTAAATTGCACAAAACACCCACTTAGAAGAGAAGAAGAATGTAAAGCCCAGAAGAGACTGCAAGACACCAACAGTAGATTCCTGGAGAAGAGGACCTGTGGAAGAAAGGAACCAAGTCCAGCAAACACAGCAGAGTCCAGGAAGGGCAGGAGCCCCTACCCACCAGACTGAAGGTACAAGAGAAGATTCGACAGAGATGAAGGAGAGTCAGCACTACACCCTAGAAGATGGAGTCGAGTTCCTGGGGGATGCATGTGATGTCCCACACTGGAAGGTGGATTGCAGTTGGGTTTGCACCATTCCACCAACAAGCCTTGGCACATGCAAAACTCACGGTTTGCAAAAAGTGTTGCTACTGGGGAACAGGAAGGACCAGGTGGACTCTAACCAGAAGGGGGAGTCAGAGGGGGCCCTCAGCAATACAGAGAGAGTCCACAGAAGCAAAGGTAGCACCCACAGGCATTCCATAAGAGGGGGGAAACAGAAGTTGAAGAAGGAGCCCATGCAGCACTACGAAAAGGAGTCCCACACTGCAGGAGAACCACTCAGTGAGGTGTGTGTCACAAGATGGAGTGCTGGGGACTGGAGCTTCAAGCTGCCTAAAGATCCCTTGGAGAGAATGCCAACAAGCCTTGGCAGCGTCAAATGATGTGGTGCACAGGGGTACTGTCCTGCTTGGGAAGGCAAGGGCTTACCTCCATACAAGTTGGACAGCTGGAGGAGAGGACCGTTGGGACCACTTCAGTCTACCATCCACGTTGCGGGATCCACGTGGCGCAGCAGGAGAGGAGATCCATGCAACCAGTTGTCATTGCAGTTGGTGCCTGTGTCGCGTAGGCTCTCATTATCCTAATGAGACTACTGGATTTTGGGTGGCAGGATCGTTCACAGTGTGGGGGACTAAGTCTAACCCACGGCGAAGGACCCTTGTCACCCCAAATTCGGGTTGAGCTCCGGCTAACTAGCAGTGCCTCATCTCTCCCAAAGGGAAGAGACAATTGGGCAGCCGAGCGCATGACATCTTAGTGCTTCCCAGGGAAGTCGTGGTCACTCAGATCCCAACCAGTTCTCTCATACACAGTGTGGTCTCATATATAAATGACAAATGCAGTTTGAGTTTTAAAGATTGGTTTAATAAAATGACTGCATTTTAGTTAACAAGGCGTGAGCCGCAATAACCAGAACCATACAACACAGTAGGATTGAAATAGTAACAAGGAGAGTGAAACATAAGAATAACGCTATCATAGTGCTACTAGGTTACGTTCTCTCTTGTAAGTTCTATTTTGAGCACAACATGTTAAGCTCTAAGCCTGCCTTTCAGGTTCCCCCGGGAGGACATCAACCCTCATACCTGAGCAAAGGCCTGTGATCTGGATCAGCATCTGCAACAGAGCAGTCAGTGTCTAGTTGTGGTTCCCTAAGAAACGTCCCTACGTAAGAGTGTGTACTTTCTACGAACCCTAAAGGCTAAACTCCTACCATGTCTATCGGCAATGTACCAGACTGTATGCTTGACTAAAGCACAGAGCTAGCAAGAATGTATTGTTTGAGAACTACAGTGCTGAAGTAAGCTAAACAGTGTGATAGAAGAAATTTAAACAAGACCGTGAAACTGGTTAGTGAAAAATAACAGTGCAAGGCTGAATAAAATGCATCTAGAACAAAGTGCACAGAGGCCTAAAGCTTTAAGCAAACGTGCAAAGGCTATATTAAAAATGGCTACACTACACCCTCCCCTTGTCAATAGAAAATGGTTCAAATCGAAGCTTAAAAAATGCCCTATGTTAAAAAAAAAATAACTAAAACTATATATAATTTCAACAAGTCAAGAGGACACCAAAGCACAATAATCCTAAATTTAAAAGTAAGCATGCGGCCAAGAGCCAAATTCATGTAACAATGTCAATTTAGACCAAAACCAATTCAAACGGTGGTCATGGAAAGCAAGAGCTTCTCCACTTCGGTAGATGACAAGACTGGAAAATCCGCGCCAAAGACTATTAAGGAGCAGGTGTGTTCCAAAGCCCCAGAATCAACCAAGGCAGCATCCTGTACACTGTCCGTAAACTAGTTAATATCAGCTTCCTCCAGGAAGGGTATTTCGTAATCAGCCTCACAAAGCAAACGCAGTCGCAGCGCACATGTCTGGGAATGAGCCCTCACCGGGAACATCAACAGATCAGCATCAACCACTGGGGGGCGTTGCTGTGAGAGACAGACGTCTAGTGCATGTTCAAAGGAACACCAATGGCACCGAAACACGGGCTGCACACAATCCAAAACCGGTCTGAATGACAGAGACCAGTCACACTCCAAATGTCCCAGGAGTGTTGCTCCGAAGTGCTGCATTATCCGTTCATGACACAGCTGCGCTGATGGGAGCACCCACATTCGTCCTTGTTGCTGCGGGACAGCCATTACGGAAAAACAACAGCAACAGCAATATGCCAGCTAATAAAGCCAAAGTGATCGGAAATCCCCCAAAAATGCTTCCGAAAATTGAATGAATAGCCGAAGGTATTAAACCGAATATGGAAGAGAAGGTGTGGATGAAACCAACACCTACGGCTTTGTAAAAATGTGCCAGTCCAGCTGTGCCGGACGCATTAAATATACGTCCCACGAGTTCACCAAAGTGGCTCGGAAAGTTGATATTTAACAGGGACTGTATTTCTGCTGATGACCTTGCCACCTGAAGTGCGTAGGTCTCACACGCAGATGTAAGGGCCACATGCTTTTGAAACAATAAAGCCTTTAGTCTACTTAGCTTGTCGAAATTCACCTTGGAAGTAGCAATGTGAGGCCAGATATCTGCTAACTCCCTTAATTTAGTGGGGGGAAACAACACATTCCCGTAGCATGTAATGACCTTGGTGACCGAAACAACGTAAACTATTCCGGCCCGCACGCCACAACAGTCTTCACTATTGAGGAGGACGTAGCTGCCGTTTGAAAGCACCTGGAATGTGCGTTTAATCAAGGGGACCGGAACTCCCTTCAGATAGCAAGCCAAGTTCGCAACCGAGGCATTACATGCCCCATGCAAGGACAGCTGCTTACAAATCATCGAATGGCTGACTGAAGTCTCGCATTCACTACCGCTAAGAAAAACCTCTCTCATGCCATTGAGACATTTGTACAAGAAGGGAAGTTCCCACACCTCATGTATATAACTATCTCCCAGCTTTTCATATCTGCCTACCGGAACATGTGTTAAACACCAAGTGAATTGTAGTGTAGAAATATGCAGATTAATAACCCTGTGTATCAACCGCTCAGCTGATGGAATCTCGGCCACGGTAAAAGGCAATCTTTCCAATTTTTCAATGTTAAGCATGACATAAGTCGCCTCCTTCTTAGCCATCAGTTGTTGTTGTCGTGTCAAATTAAAGGAAAAAAATATCTCCCTGGCCCTGATGTGCTGCCACGGAACGCAACCCGCCTTCAGTGTCTGCAGTGTTCAACCCAACTGCATAATGGATCTTGTTTGACTTTGTCCATGATATAAAGAAGACATATCGGATCGTATAATGTTTATGGCAGAAGAAACAATGTTGTCAATGGAACTGTTAACGCATCCCTTTATGTCAATTTATTACACATTAGGACTCGTTTTAGGCCAATGAATCTTGTGACCCAGTGGAGAGACACCGTAGGACGAGATAACTGATCAATATGTCAAGCAATATATCAATAATGCCTTCAATATTTACCACCACAATGTACTTTACTTTGGATAACGACATTAATCAAATTGTCGACGCAACCATGACCTTTCAGCCATGAATAACCACACCTTTTGATAGAATTTTATGAATTTTATTCCCTATTGATTACAATCTACGAGCACAAGAGTTTATCTCAATACCAGGAAGCATAAGAGCATAGTCACGATATGGCAACTGTGATAAGATTTCATTAATGCAAGAATCACAAACATAAGAACATAGCACGGCGTGAACATAGATTAGATTACAGCGAATATCATATGTGTGTCAGTTCAGCATAGCGTAACGTCAGTCATCTGTCTATTTGCGTCAGTCAGAGTGAACTCCTATCCTAACCACTAATTAGCATCAGCATGTTGGGCTTCATGCAAAACAATTTAGAACACCAATTTAGAAAACATCTAGCTATGGTCTTTATCAAAATGAGCAGTTGGTACCTAGAAAGGCAAAGCAAACAGACAAATTACAAATTGCATTGTCATAATTACCCTCCAAGGATTAGGTCAGCACACAGGATCAGTCTTCGTCTTCAGGACATCAGTCAAAACGCCATCAGTCTAAACTCGTCTAAAGGACAGGGGACACTTCCCTCATAAGGATGAGAAATGTAAAGGGGCAGTCTATGGGTGAGGATGGTTTAATAAATCTCAAAGTCACCGAACAGAGTGACAGAGTTTCTGGATAAAATCAATAGCATTCCCTACCTAGTTCTAGCGATCCTTCTGTGACATTGGTTTTTATCCCTTTTTCGTAATACCTTCCCCCAAAATTCTATTGGACATTTACTATACCCCACTATCTTTAACCTATCAAATTATACTTAGGTAATTCTAATTGTCACCCCACGATAATTCATAACATTTTGATTGGTCTTCATAATTGACGTCTTCGGAGGTGACACGTCCGGGGGTTACTTCACCGCTTGGCACGTCTTCTCGGGTCATTAATTCCTTTGTCCATGGTTTAAACGTCCTTGTACATTACATTAATCTACTTTTGTTTCAACTTTTATATAAACTCATACTAAAGCAGCAAGCATGCGGATGAGAACAGAATTTGTACTGATACATTGGGATGAAGAAAAAGAACATTTGCAGGGTCATGGCCCTTTGCGAGTCAGCACACTGAAAAACAGAAAAATGCTTTTAATATGAGAGTCAGGCAGCTAAAACCCCACAGCTCACGCTAACTTAAGGCCTATAAGATTTTCCACACAATATCGTAAACGCTAATATAAGCTTGATTAACCATAGCATTAACAATTTTACTCATTATTGTCATTAGTTCGCATACACATTGGTAGCTCCACATATCATAGTCATAATTCAAATGCACATTAAGCAAATCACTAATTAATGTTGTTTTCTATGCAGCATCGCTAAGCATTGATATAAGCATTTCACTTTAGTATATGTATTATTTAAACTACGCTCTCTCAGTATATATTCGGTTGGACAGGGTGTGAATTCCATTATCCACAACAGCTAATGCCTTTTTCAAATGTTCCTGATCTATCTGCCTTAACCGGGCCGCAGCCTCTTGTTGGGAAAGTTTCCATATTTCATTGTACACTTCATACAAGAAACGCTTCCTACGTGGTGTCTTCGGTCCTGACAAAAAATCTTGCAAGTCAGCGTTATTAGACAGGAGAGTGAGATGTGTCTTGACTGCATCTAGCGTGGATGATTTGAACCATTGTTGACACAATTTTCCCACACTATATATAGTAATAATTTCAGCATGTTCAGGTGATATGTAGCGAGGGTCTGCTCGACTCGTCCTGAAACCCCCCGAGGAGGTGACAAAACATTGATGACACCCATTGGTGTCTATAGGCCACAATAACCACCCGCCCGGACGTGACAATGAAGTGTTAAATGTACCATTCTGGACCCAGTCTGTAAGTTCACTAAAAGTGGCATTGATATATTTCTGCCAATCCTCCATTTTTGTAGGGACAGGTATACTAGGCATATTCAATTCTCTAATCGTTGCTAAGCCCAAACAGCTAGTCTGTTGTACTGTTTCATTTTAAAAAATCATTTGGACGGGAAGGAGACATGCTCTAAACAATGTTTCTCTACCCTGTGTCTGCCAATGTTTTGTTCCCCAAACACTTTTCAAATCAATATTATTTGACCAATATTCATAACCTTCAATCGACAGTCGGGAAACAAAAGAGTCTGAGTATATGAATTTTGTATTAGTCAACAACATTTGCTTATCTTTAGACAGAGTTAACTTAAAATAATAGGACTTATCATTCATTTGATGATGCCCAGAAAAATACTCACATTTGTCAGAATATGTTTTAGAACTCTCTTGCGGGGGAGTTGGGCAATGCTCCAATTGCGTATAGTCAAATATTGTTTTCGGACTACTTGCTTTATGTATAAAGTGGTGCCCATAATAATTATAGCAAAACATGTCACCATAATTGTCTTTAAACTGGTAAACATCTTCATTCTCATAGACAGTATAGTATTGTAATTCAGTCATCATGGAATCAACTGTCTTCACATCCCAATCATCAGATACAATGCCTGGTATTACGATATCATTCATTGACAACTTTAGAACATACGGCATTTGAATTATCTCAGTGGGACTGTATATATCAAACATTACTTTATCCCACACAATCCCATCCGGAATTGGTACAACAGAAATGTTCCAAAAGGACAAGTCTGTTCGAACCTTATCTGATGAAAAATGTGGCTTCAACACCTCCTCCAGCTGTTCAACCGTTGATCTCTCAGGAAGAAAATGACCATGTATCAGCAGAAAAAAGGTAACAACAAACCCTATCCAGAGAAAAAAAGCTAACATAGCCAATAAGAACCACAGATAGTTCCAAGGAAAAACAAAATACGTATCTTTAAGCCAATAAATCAGCTTACGTGGACCTGGGTCAGTGGTTGAAGAGGTAAACGAGTCTGATAGACCATCGTTGTGGTTTGCAAAGTACCCAGAGGCAGTTCTTGTAAAAGGTGCCGCCGTATTCAATGGAGGAGTTGGTGTTTCTCGTGGTGGTGCACTGTAGATAGCACCACCTGCAACATCAGTAGTCATGGTGACTCGATCAAATGTTTCCAAGTTATTTGTGTCAGTGAAACTAATGCAAGATCATCTTCCACCCTCCCCAAGCTCGGAGAGGCAACAGTGTTGGTATAAATAACTTGGAGTGGAACATCTTCCCCAGTAGTGAGAGGGATTCCGGAACTGCTGGATGTTCCTCTTGGTCTGCTGTGCAGAATCGGCCACATGTTGTAACTTGACATTGTCAATGGAAACAAAGGGATTTTCTTTGGCACCTGGCAACGGTGGTAAAATAACAGTTCTTGTTCTGTGTATCCCCAACACAGGGACTGGTGCTCAATAAGAAGGGCCAAATTATTTTTTCACTGTGACCTTTTCACGCACAAGATCCCCAACTCTGGGAATCCAACCAGTAGGCGTTACTGGCACATCCTTAATTCCTGTGGAGGCAGCACTTTTAGAAGAGTTATCTTCACGGAACTGTTGTAATTCCTGCACAACAGTGGCACGATCATTTATGTCAAAAGGCGTTTCCGCCGCCTCCACACAAGGACCATCTAGATCCGGAACAAACATTTGTGTTCCGAACAGGCACTCATATGAAGTGTGACCCCCCCAGGGACCTTCTAGGCAGGTTATTCAGTGCTCTCTGTACTCCATACAGGTGGGTTAGCCAACTACGACCCGTACCTAAGACTCTTGCCGTTAAGGATTGCTTTAAATCATGATTTAATCGCTCCACAACAGAATTTCCCTCGGGATGAAATGGATACAAGAACTGGGGCTGGACCCCCAACTAAACCATGGCGTCCCTGAATGCCCTTGAGGCAAAAGCATGGCCCTGGTCCGAATGGAACACCGCAACTGCATATGTACCGACAAAGACACACAAATCTTTAATAACAGTTCGAGCGTCAGCCGAGCGCTGTGGCCATACCCACACAAATCTAGAGCAAGAATCTACAGCCACCAGTATATATTTGTATGCACTATCCGGTGTCAGTGGACGGCAATGATCCAAGTACACACAATGTAATGGTCTGTTTGATATTAAGAGGGGCGTCTGCGGCGGGCGCTTAGTCGTTGAAACCTTAACAAAGAACATACTGCTTAGTCTCCTTATAGAGACCAGGCCACCAGTAACTGGCTTGTAATATTGAAATTGTGGCAGCCACGCCAGCATGTGCAGATGCCACCCCTTCATGCGCTGCTTTAATCAATTGAGGTGTTATAACTTTATTGGGGATCTCGCGTACGCCTGGAATTTTAACCTTAGCATTCAGCATACTTCCCATAAAGTAATGATATTTATTAGGAAATCCTTTAGGATAAGGCGTGCCATCAACCGTAGCTTTTATGGCAGCCAGAATCTCTGTGTCTGATTTGGAACTCGAACGAGTCACTGCGGCCACAGTGGCAACTGCCACTGCCGACTTTGCGGCTTCATCAGCCAAAGTATTCCCAGCAACATGTATTCCAGCGTGCTGGTGTCCAAGAGTATGTATAACATGGACTTTGGGTAGCGTCTCCTTCAGGTCCGCTACCTTCCCCCACAGTAGTCTGTGTTTTATGGTGTTGCCCTTTGAATCTCTGAACCCATTCAAGCGCCAGTAATGTAGGTATTCATTAAAAGACTGGACACAATAATACGAATCACAAACAATCAGCGTGAACTGTGTCGGATCCGTATGTTCTAATGCCATCAATAGAGCTTTCAGCTCAGCCAATTGTGCTGTACAGTCCCCTAAGGTTTGTGTATAAGTATGTTGGGGGCAGAATTTCTCCCCCACCATATGGCCGCTCACTACTGCACATGCAGCAGAATATTGGTGTTTTGCCCCACCGCCGGTTGCGCAGAGCCATCAGTATACATGACTACTTGATATTGATCAATAGGCAACGTGTCAGCTGGAAATGGAGTCTGTAACTTTGGGTCAAAAATGTAATCTACATCAGTGGCTGTTAAGGACGTAGCCCATTGTATCCATCGCGGGTGCAGTGCTTTCGCATTAGGAACACTCGCTTTTGTAACAGCCTCTAGGGCCGGAATAGGGGAAATTACTATAAAGCGTTTGCCCTGGGCAAAAGGTCGTTCTTTAATAACAGCCATCTATACAGCAGTGAGAATTTTCTCTGTTGGTGCGAATCGTTGTTCAGCAGCCGAATACAAGTGAGACTTGTATCCAATCGGGACAGTCTCACCTTCATTAAATGTGACGTACGTAAACCCAATGGCCCCAGCTATTACCATGATGACCAAATGTGTCTTAAAGTCCCATGAATGTAAATGTTTTGCAGCTAGGAGATCAGCTTGCAACTCCCGAAGAGTATGTGTATGCTCAATTGTCCAGAATTTGCTTGAAAAATCAGGACGTATTAATTCGTATAATGGTTTTATGCGTGTAGCATAATCAGGAATGTATGTCCTGCCAAAATTTTGAAAGCTTAACAATGATTGTAGTTTCTTAATCGTATTAGGCAGTTGCAATTGTGCACATTTTTCTAAAAATTGTGGCGCTAGGCTCTTACCTTCATTTGACAGCTCATATTCCAGGAATATGACGCTGAGGAAGGCAATTTTTGATTTCTTGAAGTTAAATTTGTAGCCAATTTTGGCAAAGCCAACAACAATGCGGGCTACCCGTCTTAAACGTTGTAGTAACTCGTCATTCGTGAGATATATATCATCCACATATGACAATACTTCAGGGTCCAACCCGTGTAAAATTTCAGTCACATGAGCCGCAAACAGTCCCGGGCTATTCTTATACCCCTGAGGCAAAAAACAGATTTTTTTCTGGAAGCCTAACGCACTAAAGCTTGTAAGGTCCCTACTTTCGGGTGCTATATTCTGGCAGAAGAAACAATTCGAGATGTCTAAAGTCATTTTGTACTTTTTCCTCACAATGTTGTTCATTAGTGTGGCGCTATGTGAGTTTTGTATAGCATATGCACGTGTATGTCCGTTCAAGTGTCTGTAGTCTTAAACCATTCTATATGAATGGTCCGGTTTAGCTACAGGGAACAAGGGATTATTCATCGGCGAGACACAGGGTTCAATTACTCCCTGGTATTCTAATTGCGTAAGTATTTCTCTCACTGGTGCCCTTGTTTCATGTGTTATTGGATATTGCGGTTGTGGCTGAGGTTCACCTTTAATTGGAATTACATGATATGGAGAATCCCTATCCCACCCTATGTGATTTCTATATAAGGCAGGTGCCTGTGCTAGAGCCCATTTGATGCTATAGGACTCTGTGAGTTTCCCTGGAACAAGTGGTGAGAACGAAGGTTTAATAACCTCCTCCCCAACTGGGCAGGTGCGAACAAAGTCAGGCGGCCAATCCTGTTCTGCCAGCAAAATGTCATATATCTTGACTACACGATCCCAAAAGATTGCGTTTATAGTGTGTTCAATGTCTCCTTCCAAATGTAAAGTCACTGTATATACCCTATCGGGTTCAGAGACACGCATATCTGCTGTTTCAACTTGTATAAAGTCATCAGTTGCTTTCACCTCCAGATGCTCTAGGAGATTCTGGCAAACTATTGTGACCTCTGCTGCGCTGTCTAGCAGTGCTAGTGCCCATGTCTTGTTCTTCAAGAGAACTCTCTTCCTGTGTGGCATGTCTAACGGAGACTGCCGCCACTTTTTTCTTTTTAAACTGTTGTTTTTGTTGCATCGGTTTCTCTTCCTTCTTGACAGAAACCTCTGAAGAGCGTTGTGATTCCTATCTTGGTTTCACGTACTCTGTCCTCCGCTCTGACCTCCCACCTCTCTCATTTCTCTTTTCCGATGAGTCCTGAAAGGAACGAGATTGGCGTGTATCAGTGTATTGATATCTATCAGGCGTTTTCAAGTTATCCCTATTTCTGAGATTATACCTAGTCTGCGGGGTCTCCGGTCGCTGAGATTCTTTTAGGTGTCTGTTGTTTTTTCTCCCAGCACTTCTTATTACCCTCAGGTTGCTGTTTAGTATTATCTTTACTAATTTTCCCTTGAAACTGTGGTTTCTGTGGTCTAGCCCTAGGCTATCTCGACCGATACTGGAATATGTTTCCGCTATTATTTTAGGCAGTTCCCGTTCCTGATCTAGTTACGGGACGTCACGAAGACGCATACGCACCGCTAGTGCAACTGCCTCCCCTTTTAGATTACTTAGTATTATTGAGGAAACCATGGCAAAGTTGCCCATCAGTTGCATTCCCAAATCTAAGGCTGGGGCAGCCCCGTATTCATCCTGAATCTGTTTAAACACTTCCGGTAGGTTTGCCAATGTCGTTGTACCGTGTGCTGTTGTGTAGAGAGCAGCAAACACCGTGCCCCGTGTATTACAATGTTCCACTGTGGGAACCATGCCAAATGGTAAACACATTGTTAATATTCTATGTTTGTCCTGAGGTCCCGTATGGGGAAATACCGCCTCCAGCATATTAATTTTTTGCGCCAGCCAAAATGGAGTCTCCTCCCGTTTTGCTGGAACTTTACCCATGATAGAGTGTACAGTTGCCGGGTTTATACCTGGAGCTACTGAATGTGGTTGTGCTGGAGCAGCACGCGCTGGGTTTGAATTTAGTGTCTGCATCACAAATTGTACTAAGCGTCTATATGTAGCCGTTAAGTCTGTATATAAACAACGAACTTCAGCCACCGGCATATTTGCAACCGCAGGATGTGGTGCATATGTGGCCAATAAAGGCCAGGTCGGACCATCATTACTCAGTGGACCTAACCTTACTGGCAATATTGTATGGGGTAGGGCGCCATCAAGCCAATTATTATGTTCTTGATAAGATAGAGGTATCTCTAAATATGCGTATGCCCTGTACTGGCCAGGCGAGTTCGCAATCGTATATGTGTGAAATGTATTTGTGTTCCCATCAACTGCTGGAAATGTGACCAAAGAGTAAAAAAGTTCTGTTCTATAGGCTGCATGGGCGGCCACCACAAACGTGACTGGACCCCCCTGGTTCGTAAGACCATGTGCAAGCAAATGCGCTGTGAGTGGTTGTCTCATATTAAGAGCTATTTGTATTACCTGGGGATTCGCCATTAGAAAAACAGCGATGGTTCAGAGAAGGCACACCAAAAACGGGGTCTTTCCTTTTAAAGTTCAAGCTTGAACAACCATCCGCTATATCTAGGAGTACCTATATCGCAGTGGTGGAAGTCCTCAGTGCCACGGACGTCTCCGTTAAAGGAACTGAGGGATCATTATAATATATGAGACCGAGAGAGACTGGTGGACCCAAAAATTAGAGCCAGACTAATCGTTTGCGGAGCCATGTTGCGTAGGCTCTCATGATCCTAATGATACTACTCGATTTTGGGTGGCAGGATTGTTCACAGTGTGGGGGACTAAGTCTAACCCGCGGCGAAGGACCCTTGTCACCCCAAATCCAGGTTGAGCTCCGGCTAACTTGCAGTGCCTCATCTCTCCCAAAGGGAAGAGACATTGGGCAGCCGAGCGCATGACATCTTAGTGCTTCCCATGGAAGTCGTGGTCACTCAGATCCCAACCAGTTCTCTCATTGTTAGGGTTTGTACACAGCAAAGAGCATGTCCCCTCTCACTGCACTAGTGAGTTCTGTAATAGCTCCCTTTTAAACTTACTATTGAAAGCCTTTCTTGTTATCTCACCTTCCCCCCCCCAGGCTTCTGTGTATGTTGTTTAATGTGCTGTTTTGTTTACACATTGGGCCTTGCTTTTACCAAGGCTTCTTTAAAACACTCCTCCCTAGGCCATGTGTTAATCCAACTCATTTGCATAATAACTGAAACTCTGCACACCTTTAAAGAACATGTGCAGCATGTGAGGACCACACCCAGCTCTTCAAACCACACCCAGCTCTGCACACCTTCCAAGAACATGTGCAGCATGTGAGGACCACACCCAGCCCTTCAAACCACACCCAGCCCTGTCTATAAAAGGCATCCCCGAGCCTCACCCAGTGCTTGTGCTCGTCTACCTCCCGCTTACCTGAGAACAGATCCCTCGGCGCTGGCACTCCTGCTCTTTACAGACTTTCATTGACTTCAATGGGCGCAGCTTCTGGCTCTTCCTTCTTCCGGTTTCCGGTTCCTCCTTGCTTCAGCCTCTCTCCTATGAGTAACCTGCAAAAGAGAAAGAAGACAAGGTTAGACTGATCTGTATCTCTTGCCAGCAACAAGTAAGTGCAAAACCTTTTATTACCTGAAAGAACTTTGACAACAATTTCTGGATTCGTGTATAGACAATTTGAAACGAAATACCTTCCACGAACATTGTGATTCAAACTCTTTGTTACAAGAATATTTTGCAGAACTTTGTGAAGCAAACATTGTTTTTTCTCATGGAACTTTTAAGAATCGAACAGTGGAAACCATTAACAGCAAGGCAAACAGTAAATCAAGGACTTGCACAAATTACATGCTGTATTTTGATGTAAAAGTACAGTATTTGTTTTATAAAAGATTCTGGAAATATGGGGAAAAAGTTTTACAGTAATAGAAAACACATCCCAGAACAGTAACACATTCCAAACCTGGAAACTAGAGACCAGGATCCAAGAGGTACTTTTAGAAGAGAATTTCTAATAAATAAAGGGATAGTCAGGAACCCATTTAGGAATAGGTTGCACTTATCTGTTCTTTGTTTATGTTTCATTAGGCACCAGTTTCTACAGAAGTCAGAAAGGGCCGCAGATTTGTGCAGCACTTCAACAGTGGAAACGCAAGAACGGTTTTGTCTCTCTTTTTTTTATTTTATCCACTTCCCCCCTTCCCTTGAGCTTCTGTTCTTAGTGCACTGTTTTAAAAACTAGTGTGCTGGAACAAGCAGTTTCAGGGTGGGGTCGGATTGTCTTCAACCTCCATCAGAACTGAACAAGAACTCAGGTAAGCTGGGCTTTGACAGAAGCACAAGCCTTTAAAAAATTTCAGTTCTGGTGGACGATGAATACCGGGGAAGAAATAGAGGGCATTGTCGTCACGGATATGGCGCAGGCCCTAAATGAGGACTTGGCTCATAATGAATCAGTGTCTGGCATCTTGCAACATATGCAAGAGGAAATAGAGAGATTAAAGATAGAGAATACCTCTTTAAAACAGGATTTAAGGAGGTATAAATTTAGGGGATCTCAGTGGAACACAGCTTCTACGCCTTTGTTTAAAACCTCCTCAGAGACAGGGGCGCCATCAAAACATACAACTTTGCCTTCCCCAGTTGAGGTTACTGTTAATGTTCCTAATGTTGTGCCCTTAGCAGCACCTGAACGTTTTCATGGAGATAGTAACAAATTCCATGTTTTTATCAATCAATGTCAATTACACTTCATTTGTAAGCCACAACAGTTCCCTACTGATGATACGAAAGTGGCATTCGTCTTGTCTTATTTGGGTGGCACAGCAGCCAATTGGTCAATTCCTTTCGTGGATAGAGATGATCCCATCCTCCATAATTGGAATCAATTTAAACGTACCATGACCAGCCTTTTTGCAAAACACACTTTCATGCAGGCAAGTGATAATGAGCTTTTAAATCTTAAACAAGGTAACAAGGATTTATTGACCTATCTCACTAGTTTTAATCGTTTACTCACCGAGACACAGTGGCAAGAAGAAAAGCGTGTCTCCCTTTTTTATAAAGGTTTGAGAGACGAGTTAAAAGACGCGCTGGCTCATATCGTTGATTTGCCAAAAGACTATTCGGACTTTGTTGATTTAGTTGTGAAATTAGAACATAGACTAGGAGAAAGAAAGGGAGATAAATACAAACTGGAATCACGGTTAACTTTTATTAGACACGAGAAGAAAGACACAGATAATAAACTCCCTGAACCAGAGCCTATGCAAATAGGGACACTCAGAGGTCCACTCACATCAGAGGAAAAAGAAAGAAGGAGAAAATGTCAATTATGTTTATATTGTGGCAGGGCAGGTCACTTTGCCAGAGAATGTCCAGTAAAGCCTAAAACTCCACGAAAGGGTGCTGTTTCCTCCACCTCCTCAACTGAATCGGGAAACGATTAAGCTCGACAAGGGGAGAGGTTACTTGTTCGAGAAAACATCTTAATCAAACCTCTAATGCTGCAGCCTTCAGGGTACCGCACATACCTAGACATTTCATAATTCAGGTCGTTTTAATTGTTACTACCCAAGTGAGGCATTCTCTCCCTGTCCTACTGGACTCAGGCGCGACAGGAAATTTTGTGGATAATAAGTTAGCTGAAATCTTAGGACTTCCTATGTGCCTAAAGCCTTGTCCAGAAGCAGTATGTGCAGTGGATGGGTCAGAATTGACCTCTGGATTAATCACAAAACAAACAAGTCCACTTGTTATGGTCTGTCAGAACGGGCACACAGAGGTGATTAGCTTTGATCTGATAGATACTCCTAATTTTGGTTTGATTCTCGGGGTACCCTGGTTAACAACTCATAACCCAAAAATTGATTGGGTGAATAGAACTGTTACTTTGGATTCCTCTTTCTGTAGAACCAATTGCTATCAAGAAGCAGGTACAGAACAGAGCACAGTATTACACTGTGCTAGTGTTACACAAGATGAACCAAGTCTCCCTCCTGAATATTCTGACTTTAAAGACGTCTTTGATCCAGTAAAGGCTAGTGTGCTGCCCCCACATCGGTCTTATGACTGCCGTATAGATCTTATCCCAGGGGCCCCTTTACCTAATAACAGAGTATATGCTTTGACTGACGAAGAAACCAAATACTTAAGAACCTACCTAGATGACCTACTACAGTCTGGGTTCCTCCATCATTTCACATCTCCGGTGTCATCTCCACTCTTTTTTATCCCGAAGCCGGATAAATCCCTGCGCGCGTGTATCGATTATAGAGGACTAAATAAGGCTACAATAAAGAATAAATATCCTCTTCCTCTAATACCTGTGTTGTTGGATCAATTAAGACATTCTACTGTATACACTAAACTAGATCTGCGGGGAGCTTACCACCTGGTCCGAGTAAAAGAGGGGGATGAGTGGAAGACAGCTTTCAAGACAAAGTTTGGTTTATTTGAGTACACAGTAATGCCCTTTGGGTTATGTAATGCCCCTGCGGCCTTTCAGTTCTTTATAAATGAGGTCCTACACGAATTCCTGGACGTTTGTGTCATAGTATACATAGACGACATCCTCATTTACTCTAAGAACTCAGAAGAACATACCCAACATGTTCGTGCAGTATTATCAAAGTTAAAAGAAAATCATCTTTTTGCTAAGTTAGAAAAGTGTACTTTTAATGTCAACAAGGTGGACTTTTTAGGAAACTGCCTGTCACCTCAAGGAATAACTATGGATGTAAAGAAAATCAGTGCTATTGCTGATTGGCCAGAACCATCCTCTGTAAAAGATATTCAGAAATTTCTGGGTTTCGCCAATTTTTATAGGAGGTTTATTGCACATTTTGCAGACATTGCGGCCCCAATAACTACCTTGTTGCAGAAAGGGCAACGATTTCTTTGGACTGATGAGGCGGCACACGCCTTTCAACTCCTAAAACAAAATTTCACTTCAGCCCCAATTCTGAAACATCCTGATCGTGACTTGCCCTTTTTTGTTGAAGCGGATGCTTCACAAGTAGCTTTAGGAGGAGTTCTCTCTCAACGAGATGCAGTAGATGGCCAGTTACATCCTATAGCCTTCTATTCCAAAAAGTTATTGCCAGCTGAACAAAATTACACTGTGGCTGAAAGGGAACTACTAGCTATCAAAGTAGCCTTTTCAGAATGGAGGCACCATTTAATGGGAGCCAAGTACCCAGTTACAATCTTTTCTGACCATAAGAACCTACAGTTTTTTGGATCACTTAAAGCACTAACACCACGTCAGATGCGCTGGTTAAATTTTTTTAGCACATTTGACTTTGTTATAACCTATAGACCAGGTACACAACAAATTCAATCTGATGTGTTATCTAGATACGGACATACCTCAGACATGAAACAAGATAAAATAGGAGAACCCATTATTCCTCCCCAAAAGTTGTTGGCACCAGTACAACAGAAGGATTTCATCACAGATCTATATAATGCACACATGCAAATAGCACCTCAGGATTGGTTAAAGGATTCCCATAACACAATACAACGAGGTTTATTGTATCACGACAACATGCTGTTATTGCCCACCTCTGAATTACAAACACAGGTGATAATTTGGCATCACGCCTCACCCTTGGCAGGTCATCCTGGTTGGGTAAAAACCCTGGAAAATGTGCAAAAACACTTTTGGTGGGACACTATAAGAAAGGACATTAAGAAATTTGTCACTACCTGTCCAATTTGTGCAAGACATAAATCTTCTCATAAGGCTCCTGACGGCTTGTTAATACCAATGCCAACACCCAAACAACCTTGGCACACTGTGAGCGTAGACTTTATTGTAGGTTTACCACCTGTAAAATCCTTCACAACAGTGTTGGTTATAGTGGATTTTTTATCTAAAATGGCACATTTTGTACCATTACGGAAATATCCCACGGTGGCAGAATTTGCCGATATTTTTATAAGGGAAATTGTGCGTTTACATGGTTTGCCAAGCAAAGTGGTTTCAGACCGAGGGAGCCAGTTCAACTCCAGATTTTGGAAAAAATTATGTGAAAAACTGAAAATAGATGTGGCCTTATCCACTGCTTTCCACTCAGAGACAGATGGACAGACTGAACGACTGAACCAAACCTTACTTCAAACGCTACGTTGTTTATTGGCTGATTATTCTAGTGAATGGTTGGAAGCTCTCCCTGTAGCAGAGTTTGTTTATAATAATACTGAGCATTCAGCTCTACTTTGCTCACCATTCTATTTCTTGCAGGGGTATCATCCAAGAGCTATACCCATTTTGTTAGAAGATTCCCTGTTGCCTACAGTAACGGATAGACTAACGAGGTTAGGTGACATACAAGACAAAGCCAGGAAACATTTATTAAAGTACAAGGAAAGCATGAAAAGACAAGCAGACAAACACAGGTCTGAGGCCCCAATGTATAAAATTGGTGACAAGGTATGGCTCTCCACAAAGAACCTAAACATAGAGGGATCCCGAAAGCTGCAACCACGTTTCATTGGACCCTTTAGTATAACTGCCATAGTAAACCCGGTAACAGTAAAATTAGATTTACCAAAAGAATATCCAGTACATACTACATTCCATGTGTCCTTGCTTAAGCCGTACAACTCAAAAACCCGACCTGAACCACCACCTCCACCCATACCAATTAAGGGAAATCTGGAATATGAAGTGAAAAGCATAAAAGACTCAAAAAGAATTAGTGGACGTCTGTTTTATTTAGTAGAATGGAAAGGATATGATGAATCTGAGAATTCATGGGAACCAGCATCATATGTACATGCCCCACAGCTGATTAGACGGTTTTATTTAAAAAATCCAGGAAAACCCCGTCCTGTAGGAGGGCCTTTGAGGGGGGGCAACTGTTAGGGTTTGTACACAGCAAAGAGCATGTCCCCTCTCACTGCACTAGTGGGTTCTGTAATAGCTCCCTTTTAAACTTACTATTGAAAGCCTTTCTTGTTATCTCACCTTCCCCCCCCCTAGGCTTCTGTGTATGTTGTTTAATGTGCTGTTTGTTTACACATTGGGCTTTGCTTTTACCAAGGCTTCTTTAAAACACTCTTCCCTAGGCCATGTGTTAATCCAACTCAGTTACATAATAACTGAAACTCTGCACACCTTTCAAGAACATGTGCAGCATGTGAGGACCACACCCAGCTCTTCAAACCACACCCAGCTCTGCACACCTTCCAAGAACATGTTCAGCATGTGAGGACCACACCCAGCCCTTCAAACCACACCCAGCCCTGTCTATAAAAGGCATCCCCCGAGCCTCACCCAGTGCTTGTGCTCGTCTACCTCCCGCTTACCTGAGAACAGATCCCTCGGCACTGGCACTCCTGCTCTTTACAGACTTTCATTGACTTCAATGGGCGCAGCTTCTGGCTCTTCCTTCTTCCGGTTTCCGGTTCCTCCTTGCTTCAGCCTCTCTCCTATGAGTAACCTGCAAAAGAGAAAGAAGACAAGGTTAGACTGATCAGTATCTCTTGCCAGCAACAAGTAAGTGCAAAACCTTTTATTACCTGAAAGAACTTTGACAACAATTTCTGGATTCGTGTATAGACAATTTGAAACGAAATACCTTCCACGAACATTGTGATTCAAACTCTTTGTTACAAGAATATTTTGCAGAACTTTGTGAAGCAAACATTGTTTTTTCTCATGGAACTTTTAAGAATCGAACAGTGGAAACCATTAACAGCAAGGCAAACAGTAAATCAAGGACTTGCACAAATTACATGCTGTATTTTGATGTAAAAGTACAGTATTTGTTTTATAAAAGATTCTGGAAATATGGGGAAAAAGTTTTACAGTAATAGAAAACACATCCCAGAGCAGTAACACATTCCAAACCTGGAAACTAGAGACCAGGATCCAAGAGGTACTTTTAGAAGAGAATTTCTAATAAATAAAGGGATAGTGAGGAACCCATTTAGGAATAGGTTGCACTTATCTGTTCTTTGTTTATGTTTCATTAGGCACCAGTTTCTACAGAAGTCAGAAAGGGCCGCAGATTTGTGCAGCACTTCAACAGTGGAAACGCAAGAACGGTGTTGTCTCTCTTTTTTTTATTTTATCCACTTCCCCCCTTCCCTTGAGCTTCTGTTCTTAGTGCACTGTTTTAAAAACTAGTGTGCTGGAACATGCAGTTTCAGGGTGGGGTCGGATTGTCTTCAACCTCCATCAGAACTGAACAAGAACTCAGGTGAGCTGGGCTTTGACACTCATACACAGTGTGGTGTCATATATAAATGACAAAGGCAGTTTGAGTTTTAAAGATTGGTTTAATAAAACAACTGCATTTTAGTTAACAAGGCGTGAGCCGCAATAACCAGAACCATACAAAACAGAAGGATTGAAATAGTAACGAGGAGAGTGAAACATAAGAATAACGCTATCATAATGCCACTAGGTTACGTTCTCTCTTCTAAGCTCTATTTTGAGAACAGCATGTTAAGCTCTAAGTCTGCCTTTCAGGTTCCCCCGGGAGGGCATCAACCCTCATACCTGAGCAAAGGACTGTGATCTGGATCAGCATCTGCAACAGGGCAGTCAGCATCTAGTTGTGGTTCCCTGGTCGGAATCTCCCTCTTACGTGTACCCGGACTAGGAAGTGTTTTTATAATTAACACGCCAATGTTCTAAGAAACGTCCCTACAAGAGTGTGTACTTTCTGCGAAACCTAAAGACTAAACTCCTACCACCTCTATTGGCAATGTACCAGAATGTATCCTTGACTAAAGCACAGAGCGAGCAAGAATGTATTGTTTGAGAACTCCGGTGCCGAAGTAAGCTAAACAGTGTGATAGAAGAAAATAAAACAAGACCGTGAAACTGGTTATTGAAAAATAACAGTGCAAGGCTGAATAAAATGCATCTAGAACAAAGTGCACAGAGGCCTAATGCTTTAAGCAAATGCACAAAGGCTATATTAAAAATGGCTACACTACACCTGCACATGCAGGGGAGTGACTCCTTCACTCCAAGGGAGATTCCTTCTTCTTTCTGGTGCAGGCTGGAGCTGGGCTGTCCTCAGAGGATGCATGACCGGGGAATTGTTGCAGTTGCTGGCAGGAGCCATGGGTACAATGTTGCACGCCGCGTCTTGCTTCTTTGTTGCAGCTTGTCGGGTCCTGGAATGTCCAGATGCAGTTTCTTCAGTCAGAAGTCAAAGTGGAGGTTGCATGGGAACCTGCTGGAGTCCTGTAATCTGAATCCGAGGAACCAGCCAAGAGAGAGACCCTAAATAGCCCTGAAAGGGGGATTGGTCACCTAGACGGGTGACCACTTATCAGGAGGGGGCTCTGATGTTACCTACCTGCACTGGCCACTCAGATTCTCACAGAGTTCCCTGCCACCCGTGAATCCAAGATGGCAAAACTCAGGAACCCTGTGGAGGAGCACTGAGCACCACCCCTGGGGTGGTGATGGAAAGAGAAGTGAACACTCCCTTTTCCGTTGTAAAGTTTCATGCCAGAGCAGGGACTGGGTGTCCCTGAACCGGTGTAGAATGGATTTTGCAAGGAGGGTACCAATAGTGCCCCTCAATGCATTGCCAGTGGCTTATGGAGGCTACCACTCCCAAGCCTGTAACAACTATTTCCAAAGGGAGAGGGTGCAACACCCCTCCCCCAAAGGAAATCCTTTGTTCTGCCTTCCTGGGTTTGAGCTGCTCAAGCAACAGGAGGGCAGAAACCTGTTTGTGAGGTGGCAGCGGGTTGGGTTGCCCATAAACCTCAGAAGGCTGTACGAGCAATGTTGGGGTCCTCTAAGGAGCACCCAGAGTGCATGGAATCATACAACCAATGCTTGCAAAAGCAGTGGGGTATGATTCTAAGCTGTTTGATGCCAAACATGCCTATGTACCGAGTTACTATTATATAGCTGAACATAGGTATTGGCCTATGTCCAGTACACATGTAAAATGGTGTCACCGCACTCATGAAGTCAGGGAAAATGGCCCTGGAGTTAGTGGGGGCACCTTTGCTAGTGCAGGGGTGCCCTCAAACACAGGTACTTTGTGCCCTCTGGGCTAGAAGGCCTGCCATAGGAGTGACTTATAAGTGATATGGTGCAGTGAAAAGTGGCAGTGAAAAAGGGTGCTTGCACCTTTTCACGCAGCCTGCAATGGCAGTCCTGCTGAATCTTTTGCTTGGGCTCCCTATGGGTTGCAAAATATATGATGCAGCTCATAGGGATCCCCTGGAACCCCAATGCCCTGGGTAGCTAGGTACCATGTACTAGGGACATACAGAGGGGCACCAGTGTGCCAGTTGTGGGATGAAATACAAAGTTTAAAGGAGGAGCATAATCACTGGAGTCCTGGTTAGCAGGATCCCAGTGAACACAGTCAAACACGCTGACATCAGGCAGAAAAAGCGGGTAACCATACCAAGAAAGAGGGTACTTTCCTATACACTTTAGTACATGTTGGCAGTGGTAAAGTGTACAGAGTCCTAAAACCAGCACAAACAGTGTCAGAAAAGTAGAGGGAGGTATTAAAAAAGTTGGGGGATGACTACCCTAAGACTGTCAGGTCTAACACAAACCATCTGCTAATGCAAGAAAATCCATTTCCTATTGCTTTCCATACACCTGCTATTTCTAGCTCCTTTAGATCATCTTTGAAATCAGTAATGTTCTCAATATATTTCTTCAATTCCTTACCATTATCAGGGATGTAGGTGCAACATTGCTGAACTTTTAACATCTGGCAGACTCCACTCTCCTTCTCGAGAAGTGTGTCCAACGCAAGTCTGTTTCTCAAAATCATTGATTTTATGGCAATAGTGGACAAGTTTATTTTTTTGATGTCATTCAAAATCACTCCCACACATGGAATCAATGAACCAAAAATGTCCTAAGATTTCTGAATCAACGGCAAATCTTTATATCAGGTATGTACTTCCCACACCGGATCATTAAAATGTTTACCATGATGAATCTTTGGAAATCATATGCCTAAAGATCTTGTAACGTAGCATCCCTTGGGTATACTGAAGCAACCATGATCTCCACAAATAAAGTAAACTGCAGAAATCACAGGATCTCGGCCAACTGGTTTTAAATTCAAACGTGTCACCACACTCACTTTTTCCCATATATATTGTGTCAGTTGCTGATCTCTCCCTGAACATGCATAGTTTCCTATGTTTCAAGTCTACTGTCTAAGCAGCCTGATTCCCTGCAGCTAAATGTTCAACTTCTTCTCATTGACATGTATGGTCCACTTTAGTCTTACCGGCTCTAGAATTTATTCCTACTCTTCTGTCTTTAACTAAATTCAGAAAATCCTTTTCAAATCTTGGCAAGACACATGCCAGGTTTTTTCGGTGAGCATGAAATATATCTAATGCCATGGTATATTTAAAGAATCCTTCAACTGTGTCTATGTACTTTGCTTAAGATTTGTATTCAAGTGCGTAAGAATAGGAACTTATGAAAAGGATAAGCGCCTGATTTATATTGTGGTTTAATCTTCCCCATCGTCATTTTTCTGTCACATATTCCGTCCTGTTTACTAGGCAGCCCAACCGCTTAATTTAGATCCTGGCGGGCCCATATATTAACACTGGTCTACGAACAGCCATCACTGCCAGATTTTACACCCACATTGGCAGAGCCATAGGCAAAAGCGGCTGGTGACGGGACCACAGACAATTTTTCCGCAAGCCAATCACGATGTGCCTTCCCGCTGACATAACTGTGGCGGCTAAACCCCCACACCTGAGTTGGCAGATTGAAAGGGATATAAGCTCAAAACTTACCTTTTTTATTTATTTCTACTTCCCTTGCCACCATGGACCTGATTGTACAAGTCTTGACATTGCTGCTGATACTGGACCACGAAACAAATCAACTCTATGGAAGGTAAGTGTCTTTCTTCAACTGTTACCATCAGAATTGTCTGTTTACATTATCTCTGGACTCATGTATTTTAATAAATACGTACAAGCAATAGTATAATAATGTCCAATGCATATGTGTGTAATGTGGCTATTTAAGACATTTAAAGAAATACACCTGCATAGTTTATTTGTGTTTACCAATTTGGCCCGAGTTGTCTTTATGCTAATGGACACCTACACAAACAGTCACATTAATCCCAAATTCTAAATATTTCAATACATGTGTGTATAATAATTTTCTCTCAAATATCAGATCAGATACATATGCAATAAACATTGTTTGAACAACATCAATGTAATAAAATGTGGTAACTGCACTACACAATGCAACAAGTTGGTTAACAAGAAATGTACATTCAATGTCACTTCTAAACTCAATAAAATATATGCATTAATGTCACATAGTGTCATGTCTAGAGCATTTTCTGTATGTCATGAAATATAATTTAACTCAAAAGTATTTTTTTCATGTGTAATGCATATGTGTTTATTACTACCACTTATTGGACAATAAACATGCATGAATTAACAATTTAAAAAAATGTAAACATGTTTTATTTTTGTGTCCAATATCACAATAAATGGTTGCTCCAAAATGACCATGTTTGTTACAAATGTTCATATCTAATGCGTGCACCAAGCAAATACCTCAGAATGAAAACCTGGTTTATTCACTGTAATGAATGAAATTAAGTTCATGTTACTCACATATTCAGTAATAACAATATCATTAGTCAACAATGTACAAAAAAATAACAATGCCCAGCCTCACTTTGTGAAAAGAAAATATGTTTTATTCAGAAAAGACAGTGAAATCTTTATCATTAAGAACATAATAATAGAAATCAAATAGAATGCAGAGCATCAGTGATAGAGTTTTGCCCTAGAACATGCCTCCTAATTAGACTGCCAAGGGACAACCTCCTCAGAAAGGGGCATCTAGTGGGCACAGAGCAGGCACTTCAAGGATCCTTCTTTGGAGAGGTGGGTTTGTGTTTCACAGGCGTCTGGGACAAGTAAGAATTTGAATCATGCGGGTGGGGGCATAGAATAAGCGGGAGAGGATTGGGTTTGGAAGGTAGAGGGAGCTGGAGTGGGTGATGTGTGTGTGTCTGTTTTGCAGGTGCATGTGAGTCTGGTGTATGAGGTGAATGTTCAGGTGTGACTTTCTTGGAGGTGTGTAGTGTTCTGGTGAGTGTGTGCATTTGTGTTTGGTGCGTGTTGTTGTGAGTGTGCTTTTCTGTAAGTGTTTATGTTTGGATGAGTGTGGTGTTAAGGTAGTTGGTGTGGCTGTGGTGCATTAGTATGTATGTGTTTTACATGCATGTGTCTGGTGCATGTGTTAAGTTTTGTAGGTGTTTTGTATTTGGATGACTGTGAGTGTATGGGTTTGGTGGGTGTTGTTTTGTGTGTAGGTGTGCGTAACTGTGACTGTGTTTGTTTGGATGAGTGTGCTGTTGAGGTGGATGTTATGGTTATGGTTCTTGTGGGTTGGCTGGTGGTTGTGCATGTTGTTGTGGTGATAGTGGTTGTGCTGGTGATTGTGCGGTGGTGGTTGTGGTGGTGCTTGTGTCTTCTAGTGGTGGGTGCTGTGGTTGTGGTGGGTATCGGTGTGGTGCCAGTGGGTGTAGTGTCAGTAGTGTGTTGATGTTGAATGGGTGTATGTTTGTGTTTCTTGGTGTGTTTGTGTTTATGTGTGGGTGTGGGTGTACTCCTTGTGTCTGTTGTAGTGGGTGCTTGCAAAGAAGTGAGTCTGCTTGGGATAGAGGTGTGAGTTGAAATTTGAATTGAGGAAGGGAACAGAGTAGGAGCACAAGGTTGGCCTGTTGGAGGGCTGCGGTCAGTGCAGAGGCTATTTTCGCTAAGATCGCTGTATGCCATGCTTCGAAATATGATTTATGAATGGTATCCAGAAATGCAACAATTTTCTGCATCTGGCACAATCTCTTTGTGGCTGTGTAACAGGTCAATAGCCTCTACACGGAGTGCAGCCATTGGGGACAGGGTAAGGTGCCTGTGGCAAAGGATACCACAACCCTTTTAGGGTGGTGGGTTTGGCCAATGGGGGGAGAAGTGGGAGGGTGAAGATGGGAATCTAGGTGGTGGACAAGGATGAAGGTGAAACAGGTTTTGTAGGGTCCACCACCACTAGGAAATTGCCACTTCTGGCAGCCTACGAGGAAGATGATGAGCTGGTGGCCTCTATACCAATGAGTCCATTTGTGTGTGGGGTTCAGCTTCCCCGCTTTCATAGCCAATGTCCCTTTCGTCTGTTCCAGAAGATGCTGAAAAGACAGGTACAACCTTGTTATTGGATCTGTGCACAGAAAAATTATCATGGGTTTAAAAAAAAAATCAAATTTTCAAATTACATCTGCTTCAAGTCTTTCAAGCTTAGGTATATTTTACCATTACTGCATGCCTGTAGTGACCATCTCAAGGATCCATTTGCTCACAGTTTTGTAATTTAGCATCATCACTCCCATTTTATCTTTGTTCATTTTTCTTGTTTCACACCTCTGAATGGTACAGAGTAGTTGTTTTGTGAAGTCATGCCCCAAAACTAAATGTGCACCAAGAAACCTTTACACCATGTACATTCTCCATCTGCAAAAGTCCCTTTTGATCAAACTTTTTTTAGCAATATTGGTTTATCATCTAGCCATAACAAAAGACATCAAAATGTAATTTGTGGGTATGTGTTACTCTGTCACATTCTTGTCTTTTAATTTACTAATACTTGCCTATCCAATTCATGTTTGTAAAAACAGACTGGCTTACATGGTAATTTGTGAAGGAGTAAGACACCGTGCCAATCTGCAAATGTGAACATGAAATGACTTGAATTATGAATTGAAAACAATTTTTACATATTTTTTGGCATTGTTCTCATGTTCCTAGTCATTTTGGATCACATGCTCTTTATTGTTTGTTTATTATACAAACTCACCAACGTGAAGTTTGGAACATCCACTGTATCATAAGTGTATTGTATGCTATATCAACTGTAAAAGAGCCAATATGACCAGTTTTGTGCAACAGTCTCTCTTCACGTAGGCAAAATCCTTGTACATCTTTTTTTAGGCAGGTATGTGTATGCTCAAAACAGTCATTTGGTAGTGATCAGAAATCTAGTGGTGACATTTTATGCAAATCAATACAGAAAACACATCATCATACACCTTATGCAAAACTGACACCTCCCATAACTCTTCTTGTGTGTTGGACATGTGTCAACTTTTACATGCTTTGTTGCTGTCACCAAAAATAAGTTATCTGACCATAAGAACTCAAAAACAAAACAAATTTTGCCCTCTTGATCCTGCAGTTGGGCTCTCAACTGCCTATCAAGCTTGGGATAGGTACCACAAGTATGCAGGCCATTGTGGGGGGGGGGAGTGGGGGCAGTGTGCTGCATACTTGTTTCACACTTTGGGAGGACTGGCTAAGTTGGACTTCTGATGACTTCCTGGTCCAGCATCAGAGGTCTTCCCACCTCTTCCAACAGTGATTGCTGCACGGCTTGTTGACCCCCAGGGTCAGCACCGTCTTGGCAATGGCCTTCTATATGGTCATCTTTTGAAAAATGTTTTGTGAGGTTTTTTTTGTTTGTATTGATGCAACACAGTTTTGATAAATTTCTCATAAGCATTTCTAACAATTTAGTACAGCACATTTTTTAAGAAGTATTATTTACTTGGAACTGCAAATTTGTAGTGACCTGTTGACTACCATCATTTCAAGTCCTTATTTTACAATTCCAGGCAACCAACATTATCTAGGACAGGGGTCTGAAACATTTCCTATAGTGAGAGCTGATTCTGATCAGTGCAAATCATTGTGAAGTACTGAAGGCTAAACAATTTGTGCATTCTTACCATGCACACCCACACTCAGTTGCATAGGCCTAATGCCTAATGCCCAAAGAGCCAGATACTATGACTAAGGGCACTATGGAAGGGCTACCATTTGTGTCAGTGAGATAGGTGTCTTTGGTGATGTATGAACATGTGTGGGTAGGAATGGGGTATTTTTATAAGGCTGACTGAGTGCTGTTCATATGTACTTGCAGCACAGGACATACCTTTCCCCATATATGGCACCATTACATCAATAGGACAAGCAGACACTCATTATTCAGAAAATGGGAGAACTTTCAAGGGCAAAAAATAATTATTCAGATAAGTTCATGACTTGGATTTTTTGGTTACTACCATTTCTCTCATTTCAACATATGGTTGTATTTTTAACTTACAATTATGGCACAATGTATACTGGTCACTGGTAGTAAGGACCATGCAGTTTGTAAATGGACAACTTTGAAATGTGAGTAAATTGAAATAAAAGGTTCCCTTAATTATCAAGATAACTTTTCATTTAAATTTACAGACATTTAAACAAATTTTAAACATAATTTTGTCTACAGCCACATTATTGAGCTGACCAATCCAATCACAACACTTCACTCATGAACTAAAAGGGACAATTTGACCTGCATTTAAAAAAGCAATAAGTTAGTTAGAAATACATTTTCATTGCAAACATATGCCTGGTTCTCTGGTGCCCCATACAGCTGGCTCTGCTGAAACATTAGGGGCCGGTTGTCTGCTTTGCTAGGCATTATGTATACCAGAGGTCTGCAACTGCAACAAAAGTGGAGGAGTTGGGGTTGGGTGCAGTCTTAGGAGGCAAGTGAGCTTTTTTTTTTACGCTGCATACATGTACATGATGTACGTGATTGTCAATGGAGATGGACACTCCACTGGCTTTCAGCAGTTGCTGTCACATACGTTACCCTATGCCAGTGTCCGTCATGGAGTTTTACTCTGGAAATGTCCTGATGGCAAAGTCCGGTGGCCACCATTTTAAATTATGAACCAGTGTATTTTTAAATCTTTAGCATGTCACCACCACTCAAAATGGTGGCTAGTTTGTTTACATATACAAAACGTGAATGTCACAGGTTTTTTTTAGAAGTTTAAAACAGTATAAAGTAATGCTCTACTGTGGTTAATGTGATGTGGGGTAGTTTATTTTACACTACCACTGACGGAATTTTGGAATAAAACAAATAAGAAAAATGGGTAAATAATTCATTAAAAATGTATTATTTACACATTATTTTTTTAAAATATGACATTTAATACACTGTTAGTTTATTTTACAACATCACTAAAAAATTTCTGTACATATATGTTACTAAAACATATGGAGTTTTGCAAATACATGAGATAAGATCAACTAAAGTTTGGTCATTTAAAGATATATTGCTCTCTTTCTTTGAGGAAGGCATATGAACCCAGAGAGAGGTAGAAGACGACAGCCTCAGATGTTTCGAGCATTTCCAGCCTTGCCACCATGGATGAATGGGTTATTTACACAAAATTCAGGCAGAATAGGCTAACTCTTGTTGACTTATGTAATCAGCTGCCCCATAACAGGAATCACACAGCAATAACCTCAGTAATCAAAATCATGGCAGTAATCCATTTTGTGGCCACAGGCTCCTTCCAGTTCACTGTTGCAGTATCTGGTGGCATGTCACAACAAACTTTCAGTGGGGTGGTGCAAGAAGCTCTTTCTTCAGTGATGTTTCACATCAGCAGATTCATCCAGCTTTCCACACAAATAGTCAGACTATGTTGTTTATGCATGAGTTCTAATTTTTTTTTAATAAGACAAACAGTTCTTACCTACTATCTGTGGTGTTTGCTATCCTTTTTTGTAAATGGGAGAAACATTATTTAAATGTAACTTTTTGGGGGATTTCTTTTTATTATTTGGTCTTTTAAAATAATGATGGAAGGAAGAAATAAATAAGTAAATGCCACAAGGAATACACCACACTTTGACTTTGCTGTTTTAGAATTTATTTTACAAACATAAATAAAATGATACTGGATGAAAAAACAAAAACAAAAAAAAAATACATTAAAAATCATAGTGAATGTAACCATTATTGTAGAGGTAAAAATGTTTGAAGTCCAATTTACAAAATACAACTGGCATCAAAAAGGTAACTGTGTCTAGAAAATAGTCCACAGAGGGAATGGTAGCCACACACTGGAAGAAGTTAGGTTCTTCGCCTCTTGCTGGGGGTGGTGGAGGTCTTGCCATCCTCTTCTGGTGGTCTGGATGAAAGTCCCCTCCTAAGGGGTGGGGTCCATAACTGCAGGGACTAAGGTGGTTGCAAGTGTTTCTCCTTGTGGCATAGCCTCCCTTTCTGTGGCTGAGGCAGGTGTAGTGGGCCCAGATGTTGTAGGGCCACAGAAAGAGGTAGATGTTGTTGAAAGGCCCTGCACATATGGTGTTAAATATCAATCAGCACCCCAGTTAGGAAGCTCAAATTTTAGTTTGGAGTCTGCATCTCTACATTGTGCTGCCTCTGCAACTGCTTAATGTCCTGAATCTCTGTAATGACCTGGGCCATCATGTCTTTGGACTGATATAGGGATTCCAAGACTTTATCAATGGTGGCCTAGGTGACAGTAAAGACAGTGGCCTCACCTTTATGGCCCACAGATTCCCTCCAATGAACCCTACCCCCTTTACTTTGTGCCCTTGGCACAATGTGCCCCATACTACTGGGTCCTGGCTGAACTGGAGGTGGTGGTGGTTGTGGTGGTGGCTCATCAGCAGCCAGGACTTGGGGAACATTTTGGGATGATGTTCCTTTGGACACAGGAAGTGGAGGTCTCCAGAGGCTGTGGTGTGGTAACAGCTGGGTAGGAGGTGTAGGTGTGGGTCAAATGAAACTCACTGGAGCTATCTTCCCAGACAGACCAAATGGACCCGATAGGAGCTATCTACCCAGACAGACCAGATGGACCAGATAGCTCGTCATCATCCACACATGCAGGAGTGGAGTTGAATCCTTAGTGAAGGCTTGATCCTGATCTGGAGTGGAGGTATCCTCAGTGGCAGATGGTTGGCCACATACTCTGGGTGTTGAACATAATATGGATGATATGAAAACCAAAGTGTAAAAGTCTGCATTTTGAATCAAATATGCTTTGAACTACAAATGAAGCAACTTAAAATAAAGAAAATAGAATAAATAGTATGTTTAGACTTTTCAGTTGTTTTTGCTAATTACTCAAACATTATAAATTACACAAATGCAAACTTCAAAAACAGAATGTGAAGAGATGTCCTGAAAAGAAAAATATTACGTAGGAAGTGTACATAAAACATACCACACATTCAACCCAGCTCATTATAGAAGAGAAATGAGAAGTTAAACATTTGAAGGCCTAGTAGGTTAAAATTCAGACTAATGTACAACTTAGTAGGATTTTTGGCACTGATGATCATAAGAACTTTGCTAAGTATATTTCTTACCATTAAAATCTATATTCTGCAGACAGCATGACAAAAAATAAATTTTTAAATAAAACATACTTTGATTTGTGAAACCAATTACATCAATTCAATGAAATGACAAGAAAGTGACAAAATACAAAATTAGATAAAATAAATCCAATTTTTATTTATGGCATAGAATTGGGTTTGAGGAATGCGTGACATTCTGAAATATGTGCATATATGGAAGAAAAGAGAGAATGACCAACATCACTTTGCAAACATATTTTCCACATACAAGAACAAGGCATCATGTTTGTTGTAGTCCTTTAAATGTGACATTGCCAACACCTGGAAAATTATAAGTTGAGCATTCCTAGTAAAATATATGCAGTGAAAATGTACACAAAATTGCTAAATTATGACATGTGAAATATGTTAAAAAGTGAAAAACGACTTACAAGCACATACCTTCATGGTATAATAGATGGGGTTTTAAACCTGGTATCTAACTACAACAAAATACATTCAAACAAACAAACTAGCAAATACAAAAAATGATCAATGAAGAACAACACACATATCGACCACACGTACTGCCCAGCAGTGAAAGGAGTGATGGCTCCATAATGCTACTAATTTGATGATGGCAATAGATTTGTGACTTTTGAATTTGTGCTTGTATGTTTTACAAAAGTGGAATGTACAATACTGAAAGCTAACATAGCAGCAAAAACTACATTTATGTTTAGTGAGGCATACATAAGTCTAACTTACCAGTCTCTATTCATTTAGCATGTAGGATCTGTAAGATCTTCTCCTCCCAGGTAAATACTTATAATAGGTGACTAGGAGAACCACCACCAATCCTCTGGGCCTCCAGGTGACACTTGGTGGCTAGGGAATGCATGCTCCCACACAGGTCATCCTACTTCTCTCCTGTGTGCGCAGGTAGTTGGCTACAGCAATCAGTCTGTCAAGTATTCTGGACCACATTGCCTTTTCTGAGCTATGGTGGTATTTTTTACTTGGCCTCCAAACAATTGTGGCTCTACTCTAATTATTTCATCCACCATGACTGACAATGCTCCCTTTGTAAAAATGGGGATTTCTCCTTCTTCCCATTATGAGTAAATGAAACTGAATGTGATAGAGAATACACAAGTAAATGGTAAAAAACAACAAGTGAAAAATTAACAGAGGGAGGAAAAAGGAAATAACCTGGAAATAATCTGACTTCTGTGTAGCAAATTCTGCAGTAAAATGGTGTTGTGTAGTGTAATGGCAAAAGATCATGGTCTGAAATGGAATACGTTTTAAAGTGTGATATGCAAGTGTTCATAATTAGTGAAAATACATATTTTCTGTGCTGCTACCATTGATCCAATAGCCACATACATAGCACAATGTTGAGCTGGTCCCACGATGGACTTCCACCATCAGGAACCCGCCTCTAGTACAATGACAGCACAACGGTAAAATCTAAATATGCTCGGTGCAATCCTGCCATCCTGACAGTTAGAGAGTAATGGTAGCCAGCATAGGAGTCTGCAGCACTAGGAAGCTGATTATGTATCGGTCTACACTGTGTTGATGTGGATGGAGGTTCAGCTGCCATGTATCTAAATATTGCAGTTAGAACCCCGTCACCTTGACAGAGTACTTGGAACCGCTGCCACAGAGGGACAACAGAACTCCCATCAACATATAATCAGTCCATAAGTCATAATTTGATTAATAATATTGAAAGTGTTCTTGTTCATACAGTAGGCTTATAAACAACCTTATCAACAATCTACAAGTAACACCATAAGTGTGAATATATGGTGATACATTATTCCTTCTTCAACTGATGCTGTCCTTTGCATCCATAGTGTCAATGTACTCATAAAGCAATTCATAATAAATATTTGATGGAAATTCTGCTCTAGAAGCTTCTATGTTTAAATTGTTTTCATTTAATGAATTCATTCAACCATCAGTAGAAAATGAGAGGGGGTAGGTGGAAATGTCTCAGTCTATCTAGTGGGAATGCATTTTTAAAGCTCAGTTCAACCACAAAGTTCAGTTCAAGGAGGCTCAGCTGAATTCAAATTGTTATAACAAAAGAATCCAAATTCTCCCTCCCAGTTATTCGAAACAAAGTATGTCCGTTTGGGTGAGAGTACCTCTGACAGGGTACCTTACTGTCTTTCATCTCCAGCCTACTGCCCTTTCACTATCACTTTCATGTTGGCCAGATTCCTCAGTCTCGTCTGGAATGGTGTGAGGTACGTGTATTTCAAACAACTTTTGCTCTCTCAGCCTTTGATCTCCAGGCAGAAATCGCTTTGCTACAGAACTAGGTCTTTCATCAGGATCTGAGTTTGACACAGTCAACGCTTCTGGGTGTGACCCTCCTGTACCAACCTCAACTTTGACACACTCAGACCCCCAGCAGACAGAACGGCTTCCCTACACACTTGATCATCTCCAAAAGCCTAACTAACTTGCTCCCTTTGTCTCACTGTAACCATCCCCTTCAGGGACAGGTGCTGTTGTATCATCAAGGGAACACACAACTCTGTGGGCATGTGCTGCATGCACCGAGTTGGGTAGACTTCCACACTTCACAGCAGTCGTAGTGACCAAGGTCACCTGAAAAGGTCCTTTTCTCCTAGGATCCAAGCATGACTTACAAACATGCTCCTTCACCTTAACACAGTCACAGGGATTGAGATCATGGCACTGTTCTTGTTGCAGCTGACTGTAGGAAAGTTGCATCTTTCTAGCTTGGTTACCCCCACTTTTGTCCTGTTTGTCAGTGTGTTTGACTGTGTCTACTGGGATCCTGCTAATCAGGAACCCAGTAGTTATGATCTCTCCCTTAAATTATGGTTATTGCATAGTGTTAACTCAGTATTTCACCCAAAATTGGCATACTGTTGCCCCCTTATAAGTCCCTAGTATATAGTACCTAGGTACCCAGGGCATTGGGGTTCCAGGGGATCCCTACGGGCTGCAGCATATCTTTTGCCACCCATAGGGAGCCCATGCAAAGGATTCTACAAGGCTGCCATTGCAGCCTGTGTGAAAAGATGCATGCACCCTTTCACTGCCATTTACACTACACCAGATCACGTATAATTTACCACTTTGGCAGGCCCTCCAGCCCTGAGGGCAAGGTACAGAGCACCTGTGTGTGAGGGCACCCCTGCACTAGCAGAGATACTCCCATGACCTCCAGGACCATTTTTCCAGACTTTGTGAGTGTGGGGACGACATTTTACACTTGTCATGGACATAGGTCACTTCCTATGTCCAGCTAGATAATGGTAACTCCAAACATAGGCATGTTTGGTATCAAACATGTTGGAATCATACCCCAATGTTTTTGCAAGCATTGTTTGTATGATTCCATACACTCTGGGGGCTCCTTAGAGGACTCCCAGTATTACCATTACAGCCTTCTGAGGTTTTCTAGGCAGCCTCAGCTGCTGCCACCTTTAGGACAGGTTTCTGCCCTCCTGTTGCTTTAACAGCTTGAGCCCAGAAAGGCAGAACAAAATATTCCCTTTGGAAATAGGTACTCAAGGCTTGGGAGGGGTACACTCCCCAAGCCACTGGAAATGCTTTGAAGGGCACATTTGGTGCCCTCCTTGAATAATCCAGTCTACACTGGTTCAGGGACCCCCAGTCCCTGCTCTGGCACGAAACTGGACACAGGAAAGGGGAGTGACCACTCCCCTGTCTATCACAACCCCAAGGATGGTGCTCAGAGCTCCTCCACAGGTTCCCTGGGTTTTTGCACCTTGGATCCCAAGTTGGCAGGGAATTCTGGGAGCATCTGAGTGGCCAGTGCCAGCAGGTGACTTCAGAGCCCTCCCCTGATAGGTGCTTACCTAATTGGCTGACCAGTCCCCCTGTCAGGGCTATTTAGGGTCTCTCTCTTGGGTGGTTCTTCAGATTCAGATTGCAAGACTCCAGCAGAAATCCTCTTCATTCTTTACTTCACTTTATCACTACTGCATCTGGACACTCCAAGAACTCTACAAATTGCTACTAAGAAGTAAAGACGCCTTCTACAACATTGTATCTTCAGCTCCTGCCAGCAACTACAAATGTTTCCCAGTCGTCCATCCACAGAGGACAGCCTGTTTTCAGCTTGCATCAGAAGAATGAACTCTATCCTCTGATGCACAGTTTCCTGAGTGGTTCTCCGGCGGAGTAGGATCCTTTGTCGTAGTGCTGCATGAGCCTCCTTTTGCACTTCCTTTGTCCCCATGCTGTGGGACTCCTGTGTGCGCTGCCTGGTCTTCTGAGGGATCTCTGATTTGCTGAGAGCCCCCTCTCTCTCCACTGCCTGGGTAGAGTCCACCAGACCCCTCCTGGTTCCGGGCAGCGCCATTTTCCACGAACCACAAGCTTTGCGCATGCCAAGGCTTGTTGGCAGAATCCAGTCACACAAACAAGACTTCAATCTTCCATCTGGAGTGAGACATCATCTGCACAAACCAGGAACCCACATCCGTTTTCTTGGGTGCAATACTGACTGTTGTTCCTCACCAGTGGTCCCTCTTTTGCACTTTCATCTGGGTTAGCATGGGCTCCTGTTCTCCCTGGACTCTACTGTGCTTCTTGGACTTGGTCTCCTTCTTCCACAGGTCTTCAGGTCCAGGAATCCACTGTTGGTATCTTACAGTCACTTCTGGTTTTTGCATTATCTTCTTTCTCGTATTCTTGTGTGTTCTTGGAAAGTTACTGTACATTACTCCTGCTTTCCTGGGCTTTGGGGTGGGTTCTATTACTTAACTTTGGTGCTTTCTAATACTCCCAGAGCCCCTCTACACACTACACTTGCCTAGGTGGGAAACCGACATTCGCATTCCACTTTCATAGTATATGGTTTGTGTTCCCCCAGGCCCATTTCTAACTATTGTGATTTTCACTATTTGCACTGTTTTTTTTAACTGTTTTATGCACATGTTTGCATACTAGTGTATATAATTTGTGTATTACTTACCTCCTAAGGGAGTATAGTCTCTATGGTATTTTGGGCATTTGTGTCACCAAAATAAAGTGTTTTCTTTCATGTGTGTAAGTACTGTGTGTGACTACAGTGGTATTGCATGAGTTTTGCATGTTTCCTAGATGAGCTTTGGCTGCTCATCCACAGCTACCTCTAGAGAGCCTGGCTTCTCGACACTGCACACATTTCACTAGTATGGGATCACTGGACCTGGTATAAGGTGTAAGTACCATAGGTACCCACTACAAACCAGGCCAGCCTCCTAAATTGGTGGTGCAGCGGTAGGATAAGTACTTGCAATTGCCTTATCACTCTGTCACCTGGCGCTTTCCTCAGGAAAGGCTACTCTATACCTAGAGCTATAGAAATATACCTAGTACGTAGATCTAGTCTCTTACCTTCCTTTCCTAGAGACTAGAGGTTAGGTAGGTTAGGTTCACCTTACTCCATCCTAACATACACATAATGTCTACTGCTCTGAGGTCATGGGTACTCCCTAAGAGGGAATGAACTACAACGAACTGAAGGGACTCTGTTTAGACAGGACATTAGATGTGGATGAGAATCTAAATAAGAATTTCATTTTGAGTCTCCTTCTTCAGGATGACCAGGAGCATGCTGGTAGCCAAGGGGAGGAGGAGGAGGAAGATTCTGCACCCATTGAACTAGATAACAATCTTCCAGGTTTAGGGGAGTGTTCTTCCAAGGATCTTGTACCTAGTAGGCTCACTGGTATAGCTGGTAGTGGGAGGGGAAGCCACAAAGGTAGGATTCCCTTTACAACCAGAGGACAGGTCACTAGGGTCACAAAAGCTAGGGAAAGGTCCACCTCTGTCCATTAACATATCACGTCAGTGTCTAAGGGATGACACTGCAGAACTCCAGGAGATGCCTCCATAGATAGGGAGCTCAGGAAATTGAGACTGGAGGAGGTTAGACTGAGGCTGCAGCAGCAACAGCTAGCCCTAGATAGGGAGGCCGTGGCAGTGGAGAGGGAAAGGGAGGGGTTGGGGTTAGTACTCCATGATGGCAGAAGGTTCAGGGATTATAGAGTCAGGAAGGACTCCATTGATTCCAGGAACCTGCACAAAATTGTTCCCCTATACAAAGTGGTCTCTCTCCCTTCAATGTGGTTGTTGCATACTGGTAACCCAGTATTTCACACACAATTGGCATACTGGTGTCCCCTTATCAGTCCCTAGTATATGGTACCTAGGTATCCAGGGCACTGGGGTTCCAGGGGATCCCTGTGGGCTGCAGCATATATTTTGCCACACATAGGGAGCCCATGCAAAGGCTGCTGAAAGAGGGAAAGATCCGGAACAATGTGTCCAGAACCACGCCTGCATTGTTCACACAAGCAGAACGATGCTTGCCTGAACAACGCAGGCCTTTTTCTCTGTCTTAACCACGCATGTGCTGAACAATGCACATGCATTGTTAAGGCAGAGAAAAAGGAAGATCCACTGGGAGAGGATGCAGTGAGGTAAGTGTGGCTGGGGCAGGGTTGGTGGTAGTTTTTGGGGGTGGTGAGGGGGAGTGAAGGGCTTGGGTGGTTAGGATATTTTTTTTTTTAAGGGGGGGTCAGTGCTGTGGTTTTTAGGATGGGGTCAGGGTTATTTTGTTTTTAGGGGCAGTGGTGGGGGGTCGGGTTTTTAGGGGTGTGGTCCAGGTAATTTTGTATTTAGGGCGGGTGGGGAGGTCGGTGTTTAGGGGCAGTGTGGGAGGTCAGGGTCATTTTGTATTTGGGGGTTGGGGTAATTATGTCTTTAGGATAGGTTGAGGGATGGGTTTTTAGGGGTGGGGGTGGGGGTAATTTTGTATTTAGGGTGGATGGGGGTTGGGTTTTTAGGGGCGGGTGGGGGGTTGGGATAGTTTTGTATTTAGGGTGGGTGGGGAGTGGATTTTTAGGGGTGGGGTGGGGGTTGGGGTAATTTTGTATTCAGGGCAAGTGGGGGGTTCAGGCTTTTAGGGGCGGAGTTTGGGGTAATTTTGTATTAAGGGCAGGTGGGGGTTGGGATTTTAGGGGTGGGGTGGGGGTTGGGATAATTGTGTATTTAGGACTGGTGGGGGCGGGTTATAAGGGGTAGGGGTGGGGAGGCCTGGCTAATTTTGTATTTAGGGCAGGGGGTGGGTTTGTGGGGGTTGGGGTAATTTTGTATCTAGGGTGGGTGGAGGGTCAGGTTTTTAGGGATGGGTGGGGGTCGGGGTAATTTTGTTTTTAGGGGTTGGATAGTTTTATTTTTTGGGGGTGGGGGAGTTTTAGGGCTCAAGGTGGGTGGGGTGGTAGCCGTCCGAGGCTGCAGGGGAAGGGCTGGAGCCTACCTCCACCACAGGCAGCACCGCCACCAGCACTGCCACTGCCACCACTGAGCAGCCGTGACCGCCAGCAGGCAGTGTGTAGTTGTTCCTCCATGGGCTGTAGTGCATCCTGTCCCCTGCAACAACTGTAGGTGTGACACCCAGGTGAGAGACTGTGACCTTGCACCCTCCAAGATCTGCATCACAGGGCACAAAGCCCCCTCCAGAACAGGTAGAAGAAGGCACCCACTCACCCCCTCCCAGCCAGGATGAAGCACACTGGCACAAAGCCCCCTCCAGAACCAGTGGAAGAAGGCATCCACTCACCCCCTCCTTACCAGGATGAAGCACACTGGGCACAAAGCACCCCCCCAGAACCACTGGAAGTAGGCATCTACTTGAGAGACTGTGGTCTTGCACTCCGCAGGACCAAGCAGTGGGCAAACCACCCACTTGAGAGACTGTGGCTTTGCACTCCCCAGGACCAAGCAGTGGGAAACCACCCACTTGAGAGACTGTGGCTTTGCACTGCCCAGACCAAGCAGTGGGCAAACCACCCACTAGAGAGACTGTGGCTTTGCATGACCCAGGACCAAGCAGTGGGTAAACCACCCACTTGAGAGACTGTGGCTTTGCACTCCCCAGGACCAAGGAATGGTGTTATGCCATCTTCCGGCTGAGGTGGCACCCTTTCCCCTTCCCCCTGAGGTGCCTGTGTATTTTCGACCTGATGCCCCAGCAGTGTTCTCTCCGTATTGAGGCAGGAGTCAAGTGGGGCCTTGGCCTATGTGATATGGCCCTGTGGGCCATGAACAATTTGGACTGGGCAGTGTCCCTCCATTTGTATATATTGTAGATACTGTTTTGCGTTTTGAGGATGTAGTTCTCGAAATTTATATTATTACATTGACTTTACTCACTTCCTTTTGTCCTTGTGTTATTCCTGAGGGTTACAGGCTGGATATGTAATGTTGTTGCATCTGTTTTTGTGTATGGTGTCGGGGTGGGGGTGTTGCATGTTGCGTGTGTGTCACTCTCTTTTTCCTCACCACTCCACTGTGTGCTAGGCAGCAGTACTCACTGTGGTCGTCGCTACCGGCGTTGGTATTCCTGGTGTAGGAGGAGGTAAAACAGCGTGGGGAACACCGGCAGTTGTGGCTCCATGGCGTTTTGGATCTTCCCTGAGTGTCCATAGGTGAGTCATTTCCCTTCTGTGTACTGTTTCCGCCGTGCTTTTGATGGCATTGGAAAGGTGGCGGATTGGCTTGTTGTAATAGGGTGGGCTGTACATTGTCTTCTGCCTGGCTGTTGGTGGTTACCGCCATGGTGCTTGTTGCTACCGCCGTGGCAGTCAGAGTATTAAAGTGACTCTCTGTGTTGGCGGTTTCTGCAGCGGTCATAACTCAATTTTTTTTACCACCGGCCTATTTGCATTATTACCGCCGATATATCACCGACCGCCAGAGTTGTAATGAGGGCCTTAATTCTGTGTTTCTTCGATGAACAAAAGTGTCAAGAAGAATGGTCTTTTAGTGATTGATATTTGTTTAATCCTTATAACCCCCAATCTGTGTTTCTACCATGCTTTAGGAGAGTCCGCACCTCCAACCTATGTACCAAGAGTAGCCTTAGGAGTGCCAGTGACTCAAATCTATGTACGGAGTGTAAACTTGGGACTGCCAGTAACTCCAACCTATGTACCGAGTGTAACCTTGGCAGTGCCAGTAACCCCAACCAATGTTCTGAGTACAACTTTGAGAGTGTCCCCAACTCCAAGCTATGTACCAAGTGTAAATTTGGGAGTGCCAGTAACTCCAACCCATGTTCTGAGAACAACTTTGGAAGTATCCCTAACTCCAACCTATGTTCCGAGCTACCCCAGGAGTTTTAGAGGCTCCAATCAGTATTTTAAATTCATTCTCAAGAGTCTTAGAGATTGTTATCCTAGAACTTGGTGATTCTGCTCACAGTGATTTTGAAGAAATCTGTGTTTGTTACTGTAGTTAAAGCATTGTAATGTTTGTAGAGGATTGGTAGTGTAGTAATGGTAACTGCCCCATCTTGTTGTTCCCAGTGTGTTGTGCCTTTATGAACCCAGGCATTCTGGTCCTGTAAATGTCCACCTTCGCAGACAGAGAACGTCTCAGGAACAACATATTCGGTCGACCACTGTGTACCATCGCTGAGCAGATCCAGTATGACAAGTTTCTGTTTTCTTATTTTGTCCCAGCCCCCGTTCCCCTTCCCCTTCAGGGAGGTGGGGGATCTAGGCGTTTTGTCCCTGGATTTTGCATCATCCTGAGAGGGACAGAAGGTCCAGCATCTGCTCCAGTGTCATCTCAGGAGTTGGAACCAGGTGTGTGACAACAAGAACGTAGCCTCCACCAGGACCTTCTCTCATTGGAAGCATTTGGATATCTTCCTCATCCTTATCTGCTCCAGCTGGAGGAAGATCAAACCTTATTTTTTTGGCTTCTTCTTCACCCGTCTTTGTTCCCATCTATCTAATTCACTCCATTTTCAAATGTAGCAAATGAATTCTCTGAACTGTAATTTTATTCCTGATGGCCTCATGTTAGAAAGGTCTCAATCATTAAATCTTAAATGACAGCTCCTCTGTAACGCTTTGGACTTATTCAAATCAACTTCATATCTCTGAACTAATTCTTGGGCACTCAGACCTGCTTGTTCTGCTGGAGTATTAAGTATTATCTCTCCTCAAGAAGAACTAGGATTTACATTATATGGTGTATTCACAACGGGCATTGCAGAATTAGGCAAATTCAAAATTATTCCTGTCCTAGGAATACTGCAGTTGGCATTTGAAACAGTATTTGTTTTGGGGAAGAACGAGGGTGATGATCCCTCAGGAAACCTCACATTTGGGGAAACAAATCCGGCTAGTTGTCGGATCTATATTTGTGATGCATGTAGTATTCCTTTGTATCTGGACTGAAGGAAATTTCCTTATTGTTGAGCTCCCAGAATTGACATTACCTGAGATACCTCTCTTTGTAGGAAAAGTCAGTGTGTGCAGTACTCTCTTTCATTTCCACTTCATACATTGGAACTACAGGACCAGTTGTAATGGGACCAGTCAGTGCCTCCGGGTCAGCTAGGACATTTGGCATCTGGGAAACTGTCATCCCTACACTCTCTCTGGTCTGATTTATAAAGTGCACCTACTCACTCGTGAGGGTCTCAAGGTGCTGGAGGCGAGTCTGGACCTCAATCGAAGAGCCATGTCTTGTGGTTCTTCCTGAAGATAGTGAGTGATGGGCTTTGTCTGAGGTGCGTGGTTAGGTTGTTCCAGCTCTTGGCTGCGATGTAGGTGAAAGATCTTCCTCCGGCTGTGGTTTTCCAGATGCGTGGAATGGTGGATAGTGACTGCTGGGTGAATCGGAGGGGTCTGGTGGGGTTACGAGAAGAGATGCAATAATTCAGGTAGGCCGGTCCGATGTTGTGAAGGGCCTTGTAGGTCTGTGTGAGTAGTCTGAAGTTGATTCGCTGAAAGGTGGGCGCCTGACTGTCTGTGTTCTTCCGGTGAGGAAGGAGTGAATCCATTGCAAGCCTTTTTGGCAGATTCCTATGTCGTGGAGTCTGGTGCAGAAGGTGTTGTGGGAAATCTTGTTGAAGACTACTGAGAGGTCTATGAGTATGAGTGCTGCGGTGTGGCCGCAGTCAAGGAGTCTACGGATGTCATCAGTGGCTGCAAGAAGAGCTGTCTCTGTGCTGTGGTTGCTGCGGAAGCCAGACTGGGAGGTATCCAGAGAGTTGTTGTCTTTGATGAATTGTCGCACCTGTGAGTTTATGGCTTTTTCCTGGATTTTGGCCAGGGAGGGTAGTAGCGAGAAGGGCCAGAAATTCTTTAGCTCTGATGGGTCGGCTGTGGGTCTCCTCAGGAGAGGCGGACTTCAGTGTGTTTCCAATCATCATCAGGATGGTGGCTGTTTTGATAGAGTAGTTCAGTGTCTTGTGGAGTTTGGGGGAGATAGATGCACTGGCTCTGTTATACATATGGTGAGGACAGGGGTCTGTGGGAGCTCTGGAGTGAATGCTGTTCATGATTATTTCAGTCTCTTCTGTTGTGAGAGTGGAACAGCTGTGAAAGTTTGGGTGGTTTCTGGGTCAGTTGTAGATTCTGGTGCTGGGTGGGTTCTGAGGGGAGGAAGCTGTCATAGATGTCCTTAATTTTGTGATGGAAGAAGGTGGCCAGTTTGTCTCAGTGGTCTTGCGATAGGGGGGGAAGTTTGGAGGGAGGATTGGTGAATTAGTTGATTACCATGAAGATGTGTTTGACTGAAGTTGATCGAAGGGGAGCTAAGGAGTTGGCGCATTCAGTGATCCAGGCGTTGTGGTTGTGTGCTGCAGTGTTGGCGCCGTCAGTGGGTGGGGGGGTGATTTGGTAAGGATTGCTGTGATTTCATTCCATTTCCTGTGGGGGGCCCTGGGGACACGGAGACGGCTGTTGGGTGCAGTGATGGTGAAGTGTAAGCAGTGATGCTTGGTCCAGTTGGGGATAGAGATATTCTTGATGGTAATCCGGTTGCTTGAGGTGAAAATGGTGTGTGTCCTGCGGCATCTGTGGGCGCGGGGATTAGTTGTTGGAGTCCGAGGGTGGTATAATTGTCGAGTAGAGAAATGGTGTTTTGGTCATTGCAGTCCTCGGGGTGGAAATTCAAGGTGCTAAGGAGGAGGTAGTCAGTGGACGCCAGAGCGTAGGTGGTGGCAATGTCTACAATGTCGTCGATACAGGCCGGTGGGGGCCAGGCAGTCCGTAGACCAGGGTGCTGCGGAGGGAGGAGTTATGAGTGGTGTGGATCAGGAAGTGTAGGTGTTCCATTGTGGTGCAGTGTTCCTCTGTGTTGACCGTGATGCGAAGTTAGGACTTGTGTATGATGGCCTGTCCTCTGCCCAGATGGGAGGGCCACTCCTTCCTTAGGATGTTGTATCCGTCTGCGATTGCGATGGCAATGCCTGGTCCGGAGCTGGGGTTGGTCCAGGTCTTGGTTAGGAATGCGATGGCTGGACAGGTGGAGTTGATCAGGCCCCAAAGTTCTGGGGTGTGCTTATGGAGGGAGCGTATATTTAGGAGGCATTTGATGAAGTTGTGGCAGGCGTCGGTGGTTTCAGGTTTGGGGTGTTCTGGTTGCTTGTTGTGGCTGAACCTGAGATTGCAGTTCTGGCAGGAAAAAGGTCTGTGGGTGTCCTTAGGAGATGTGGTATAGCAGGCACTAAGACATCTGGTCTTAATACAGCAAAGGGTCTTTGTGTCGTAATGGAGGCTGGCCAGGGAATGGCTTGTCGGAGATCCAGGGTTCCTGGTGCTGGGCGCAGACAGGCTTGGCTTTGGGGTGCCTTCGAAACTGCTGCCACCATTAAGAAGGGGAGGGTGGTGGGGGGGTCCAGTCAGCTGGGAGGTGGGAGGGTGGGAAAAGTGCTTTTCTGGGGGCGAGAGGAGGCGGGCCATAAAGGCAGCAGCGGCGTGGGAGGGAGAGGGTCAAGGAAGAGACACAAAATGAAGAAAAATTATAGAAAAAGGAAAAAGAAAAAAACAAAGTAAAAAAGGCAGAAGTATAAAAACAGGAGTAAAGGAGAGACAAAGAGAGATACTTGTAGATGGCCACTAGGCCACCAGGGATGAGGCACAGGCTGGAGCGTGCTGGTGGAGAAGGGCCTTGAACTGAGAGTCAGGCAGGTTCTCAGTTCATTCCCAAGGCAAGGCAGAGGCAGTCACAGCCAGTGAAGCTGGGGAGGACAAAATACACTGACCAAGATTTACTGGTGCTGTAGGTACATCACAATATTCATTCCCTATTACATTATTTGTTCCTTCTAATAATATTATATGACTTATGACTTATAGGTCATATTATACAGAGTTGGAAGGCATTAGCTCATTTACAAAATCCTCATCTGGATCACTATCACTGTCCTCAGCCCTATTCTCAATGTCTTTGATCTCTTGTTTCTTTTTCTTATCTTTTCGTTTAGTTCCCTCCTCTACATCACTCATCAAAGCAGAATATAATCTAGTTCCCTCATTCATAGCTGTTGTTGATTATCCCATCTAACATCTCCACAAGAGCATAGCAATTTGCTGACCATTCATTCATATTTCTCTTTTTGTCTCTGATAAGCTATGCATTCCCAAGAATTAAGTGTTTCATATTGTGTGGGTCCAAGAGGTGGTTTCATCTCATAAAGGATTCTCCGAAAATTCTCAATTATTCTCAAATTATTTATTCCATATCCTGGAAATGCCGGTGCACCCTCTTTCTCTGTGATCTTGTGCCATTGTTCAAGTCAAATACATGTATGAAGATCTACATATAATGAATTGGTGTATCTTCAGGAGGCTCATCTTCTAACACTTCAACAGGTATAGTCACATCTTCCTTCGTCATGCTCTGCAATGCCTTAATCAATTAAATTTTTCAGTCAAAATTTCAATTTTCATAACAACTTTTTCTTTACAACAAGGAAATTCTTCTTCTTCCACAATCCTCTGTTTGGTGTTCACAACTAATACCAGTGTATCTCTCTATGACATCGTCCACCAGTACCAGGGTGGCACCATGTGAAGTCAAGTTTTTTATCACTTCAAGAAATGGTCCGGAGTAATGCTTTCTGACCTACCCTCACACACACACTCGAATGAAGCAATGATCAGCGGGGTTTCAATTGGGTTGATACAGTTCTTCCCTCTGCACTGAGATTCACAATACCAACCTCTCACAATCACACAAAAGAAAGTCCCTTTTCATTAAAACTGTCAATAACATCTCACGACAAGTACATTAACACAGCAGACAAGAATAAAGGCAGTGTATTATACACTTTCATCTATCATCTCACATTCGAGTCTTAGACCACAACAGATCTGATAAACATCTGAACTTCTTTGCAATAAGAGCCCCATTCACACAGCTTAAAATGTCTCTGCAAAACCCCTCATAATCACTGCAAAACACAGCAAGCTAAGCATATGCAATGGCAATGTGCAACCCTAATGATACTCAGACTTCTGCTAAATTGTAATGGGGCTGGAATTCTATTAATCCGGACCACAGGCTTAGAACTTTAGGCTTGGTTTGGGCAATTTTTTAATGGTACACCCTAACTCCCACACTTCCCTGAAGAACCCTTCACCCTGCTACCAGGTTTGATGGAGAGTTTTGCCCTACATCTTTGGCTGATGGGTCTTTCTTCCTTAAAGGGCAAGATGTAGGAAGTTAGCTTCAACTTACAGTGTAACCAATTTGGGCACACAATACGGACCCAAATCAGAAATAAAATTCTGAGATTTTATTACAAATTTACAGTAATATAAACAAATCTCAAGAACATGCTGTAGAGATACAGAATAGCAACAGGATAACCAAATCCCCTGAAGAGGTTTAGGCAAAGTAGCATAAGGAAAACCAGGAATTCAGTTATAGCAATACAGAAAATCAGCAATTAGATTTGGGGGCATATTTATACTCCGTTTGCGCCGAATTTGCGTCGTTTTTTTAGACGCAAATTCGATGCAAAACTAACTCCATATTTATACTTTGGCGTTAGACGCGTCTAGCGCCAAAGTTCATGGAGTCAGCGTCATTTTTTTGCGTGAACACCTTCCTTGCGTTAATGATATGCAAGGTAGGCGTTCCCGTCTTAAAAAATGACTGCGATGCATATGCGTCGTATTTATACTCCCGGGCAAAAATGATGCCCGGGAGTGGGCGGGAATAAAAAAACCCGCATTTGCGCTGGATTTTAGCGCCTGGGTCAGGGCAGGCGTTAAGGGACCTGTGGGCTCAGAATGAGCCCAGAGGTGCCCTCCCCTGCCCCCAGGGACACCCCCTGCCACCCTTGCCCACCCCAGGAGGACACCCAAGGATGGAGGGACCCACCCTAGGGACATTAAGGTAAGTCCAGGTAAGTATTTTTTGAAAAAAAAATTTGTGGCATAGGGGGGCCTGATTTGTGCCCCCCTACATGCCACTATGCCCAATGACCATGCCCAGGGGACAGAAGTCCCCTGGGCATGGCCATTGGGCAAGGGGGCATGACTCCTGTCTTTGCTAAGACAGGAGTCATGTTAATGGCATCTGGGCGCCAAAAATAAATGGCGCAAATCGGGTTAAGACGATTTTTTTGCCTCAGCCTGACTTGCCCCATTTTTGGACGCCCAAATGCCATTTTTCCCTACGCCGGCGCTGCCTGGTGTACGTGGTTTTTTTTCACGCACACCAGGCAGCGCCGGTCGGCTAACACCGGCTAACGCCATTCAATAAATACGGCGCCCGCATGGCGCTTCAGAATGGCGTTAGCCGCCGCTTATTCTTTTGGCGCAAAACTGCGTTAGCGCAGTTTTGCGTCACAAAGTATAAATATGGCCCTTGATGTTTGGAGAAATGTCTTTGGTCTTCCCTCCTATACATCGGTACAATCTAAGGGCATCTACCTAAATTAATCTATACAGTTAAGGGGAATCTCAAAATGCCAATAAACTATGGCAAAAAGGTAAAACTATATGAACAAATCATAGGGGGGAAATATAAAAAAGGGAGAGAAGGTGTCAGCATTTCAGAAGCTCAGTGAAGAGTCTTCTTAGAAAGTGAGTTGAGTGTTAGCATAACAGTCAGCAAAGCATAGGGAGAAGGTGGAAGCCAGAGGTCTGTACCTCTCAAAGTCCAAAGAGATAGCGTCTTAAAATCAGTCTGTGCGAACACTAGTTAATACTACACAATTCTGTTAGGCAACACCCTCTTCATCCCAACAGGAGCTCCATTGTATTCTTCTGTCTCACAATGTAATTAGCAATATTGTTGCTAACAAATGCATTCTGTCCCAGATCAGTCCTGAGAATGTTGCTGTTCTTGTTCTTCTTGACATCATTGGCAACAAGTATCTCAGACTCTCTATTACTAAAACAATAGTACATCTATTTCTAAACTAGCATTTCATGTGAATGCACCTGCAATGAAATAACGTTAGCAGAAATGGGAAACAGTTTCTGACGTTAAAAGAAATACAAGCCTGCTTATGTCAATTTACAATATTATTCACTATTGCACATTTAACCTGTGGTATTTCTGTTCACATTTAATTTCAAATAAGTGTAAATGTCCGTTGTATGATCGCAAATAAACCTCATGTTACATGGTGCTCTTCTTTACAATTGGGAACACGTAAGCCTAGGCGAGGCCAAAAACTACATTTGTAAACATTAGTGGGTACACTCAATTAATATGAGGATGGTTTTTCTTCTTATTTTAAATGATTATATTTCATTTAATAAGGCTAAGGCACACTGCATAAATTATTCCCTAACAGTAAATGTACTTCATTACTGAATTCAAGTGTGACAAATTACATTAATAAGATTAGAACATACATTATATGAAATTTCATGTATACAGATAGGCTAAATAGTGACGTCAGGGGTGGAGAAAATGAGGCTGCACCAATCCCCCATGATCGCCAATCAAGCCATCATATCAGATCAGATCAGATTGTAATCTCTTTTCAGAGAGATCTATTAAAACCTCAGAGTCTCATCTAGGAAAGATCTTCTAGATCACGTAGATACTTCATGTCACTACAGTATCTGCTTTGTCTTGTCTGAAGTTCTATGTCTGCTTTACTTCTCCTTACTCTATTCTTCTTCTGTAATCTCTTGTATTCTTTATAATGTTCCAAACAAAATCAGTCCACAAAAGATATATAATCAACAAAGGTCTCAGCTTGCTACCAACATTTCCTCTCTTTAGGTTTCCATACATCTGCCAAAAGAAGAAAATCAATTTCCTATTGCTTCCCATGCACCTGTTACTTCTAGCTCCTTTAGATAATCTTTCAAATCAGTAATGTTTCTAATATATATCTTTCAGTCCTTACTATCTTCAGGGATGAAATTGCAATATTGTTGAACTTTTAACATACTCCTTTGCGAGAAGGATGTCCAACGCAAGTCTGTTTTACAAAACTATTCACCTCATGGCAACCATTTCAATATGTACAATTCAGATTAAGGGGGCACCTGTTGTACTAGAGGAAAGCCTATCTGCAATAGTGGATAAAATTCTTATTTTTATGTCATTAAAAATCACTCCTATTGATGGAATCAATGCACCATAAAATACCTCCTACGTTTTCTGAACCACTGACACCTCTTTCAGTTTGGGTATTTATTTCCCACACAAGATCATTAACATGTTTCACATGATAAATGTTTGGAAAAACTATATCTAACTATATCTAATTACGATACCAATCCTTAGGTAACCGAAAATAACCATGATCTCCAAATTAGTCAATGCTGCTGCAATGATTATATTTAAGCTACCAAAACAAACCTCAATGAAAAATGCTTTAGCCTCCTTGCACTGGCTACTATTGGAGGAAAGGATAACATTTAAGGCATTCTCAATGGCCCACAGGTGTATCAAACATAGGGGACCCTCTTTGATCAACTGGCTTCTATCATCCTACATCTTGAATAGGAGTTTAATATCTTCTAATGCAGGTGTTCTGAGGGTCCTACATTTTCAAACATCTAGATGTGGCAGCAGATCATTCTCCCATCTGTTCCCCAAACAAAGGAATTCCATGCCAGCGGAATCAGGAACTGAACCTACTTAGACTAAATTTAGAAAAATGATCAAGATTCAGCTTTACTCTCATTAATCTAGTAAGGTTAGGAGCTCCACATGATTAAGGATGCACACCCGACTCCCTTAGCACTGGGAAGCCCCTGGGTAGCTACACGCTTTAGAAATTCGCATAAGATAAGATTATATCCTATGGAGATCGTAATGTGGTGGATGGGATACCCATCACATTTATGATGGAGTATTCCCACTGAGATCAAAATGAGGCCCATAGTCATTTTCCTTGCAGTGTGCAGATCACTTCACAACCACAATTGATCTTTCTCAGGTCTTCAACTAGGTGGGACTTGCCATTGGGCTTCCGCAGCATCATAATTGGTGAGTTACATGGACTTCCCTTAATTCTTGTAAGTATACCTTACTGAATCATTGAGTCAATCACTAGAGTAATCCCAGAAATTGTCTTGGAGGTTAGAGTATATTATGGGGTTCTTGGATACTTCTCATTTGGTTTCACAGTTATTCAAACAGGTTCAACACCTTTGATGAAACGTATGTTATTTCATGGACAGTCCCAGATTTCAGGTAGTACTATTACTCTCAGGTCTACAGGTAGATCATCTCATTGGGTACAGTCTGACATCTGGGGTCTGATTCACAATTTTGAATACAACATCCTCGTCATGAGTTTGAAGTTCTATGCCTCTTGGAGTACAATAGATGGAACAATTTAATTTACACAAGAGCTCACATCCAAGCAGCCTCATAGGACTTGAATCACACACTACAATACAGTGATTCTCTTCTAATAACCATATTTTTACAGGTACAGCTTCTGCCACAGCACTAATCGATTGTTTATTTGCAACTCCTAGATCTTGGATTCTTTTTCCTGAGAAGAGTTGTTTGGGAATCTTTTCTAATGTCTTTCAAACTGTGCACAAATGTGATCACAATGTGTCCCATGTCTTTAGACTCAAGGGGTTCTGTGCCACTATACTGTTCAAATGCATGTAGCAATTTCTCATAATAAGAGTAAATCGACTCTTTAGGCTTGAGGCTTTTGGCTGTCAATTTTAAACCAATGACTGTCTTTAGGAGACGCCTTTGATTTCAAGAATGTGATCAGCTGATGATACTTTCTCATCACCACTGGAGATGGACCCTTTGTTACTGGATGTCTCATAGGTCTTTCTCAGGCCAATCAACAGCTATTTTGCATTCTACCCATGGGTCACTTGGAATGACAATCTCAAACAAGGTGTTCAAATCTACCCACAAGACTTTTGGGATCTTCACAAATGAATCAACCTGTCTGTACCTCTGTACTAGATCAAGGTGTTCAAATCTACCCACAAGACTTTTGGGATCTTCACAAATGAATCAACCTGTCTGTACCTCTCTACTAGATTCTCTCTCACCTTTGGGAAATTATTTGTAAATGACGCAAGATCGCTCCTACTCCAGGGCACATGAACGTAGCCTCCATCAGGAGCTTCTCTCATTGGAAACATATGGATATCTTCCTCATCTTCATATGCTCCACCGGGAGTCAGATCCAACCTTATTTTCTTTATGTCCTTCTTCTTTACCTATCTTACTTTCCAATTATCTAATTCACTCAATTTTCAAATGTAGTCAATTCATTCTCAGATCTGTAATTTCATTCCTGATGGTCACATGTTAGAGAAGTCTTGATCATTGAAGCTGAAGCGTAGCTCCCCTACAACTCTTTGGACTTCATATCTCTGAGCTAATTCAGGTAACCTCTCATAGTCTTGTCCTGCATGTCTAGTGATGCCTTTACATGTGAACAAAAGCTTATCTTATTGGTAAATATCTAATTTAGACATGTCAGGAGTTCCAAGTATCATTCTGTTCAACTCTAGTTTCAATTTAGCCACATCTATTGCCTTTTCTCTCTGAATCCCGGTCTCATTTGGGATGGCTATACCCTTGAGTGAGTCATCTAATTCTTGGGCACTAAGACCTGCTTGTTCTGCTAGAGTATTAAGTATTATCTCTCCTCGAGAAGTATTAGGAATTACATTATCTGGTGTATTCACAATAAACATTGCTGAATTTGGCAAATTCAAAGATAAGCCTGTACCAAGAGTACTGCAGTTGGCATTTGAAATAGTTTTTGGGTTGGGTATGAAGAAGTATGATGACCCCTGAAGAAACCTTGTGTTTGGGGAAAATCCTGTCTGGCTTATTGTTGTGATTAATTGTGATGCATGTAGTTTTCCTTTGTATCGGGACGGAAGAAAGTCTCCTTACTGTCAAGCTCTCAGAATTGCCTTTACCTGAGATACCTCTGTCTGTAGGAACAGTCACTACAGGTGCAGTACTCACTGTCATTCCTGGTCCATACAATGGAGCTACAGGACCAATTGTGATGTAACAGTCAGTGCATTTGGGACAGTTAGGGCATTTGGACTCTGGGTAAATGTCATCCCTACACTCTCTCCTGCGTGATTTGAATTTAGATTTACCAATGCTGTAGATATATCAAAATGTTAATTCCCCATTACATTATTTGTTTCCCCCTACTTGTGTCATATTATATGGAGGTCGATGACGCAACAATAGCTCATTTACGAAATCCTCGTCTAGATCACTAACACTGTCCTCATCCCTATTCTCTGTGTCTTTAATCTCTTCCTCATTTTTCCTGTCTTTTCCTGTATTTCCCACATCATTATATAAACTAGTTCCGTCAATCATATCTGTCATCCAAGTTTTTTGTTGGTTATTCCATCTAGCATCTGCAGAAGTGCAGTACTTTTCTGTCCTTTCCTGTGCTTTCCCTCATATTTCTCTTTCTGTCTCTGATTAGCTAAGTGTTCCCAAACATTAAGTGCTTCATATTGTGTGGACGTTGGAGGCGGTTTAATCTCATACAGGATCCTCCTCAAATTCTCAATTATTCTCAAATTATGTGTTCCATAACGTGGAAATGACAGTGCACCCTCTTTGTCATTGATCTTGTGCCATTGTTCAAGTCAATTACATGTATGAAGACTTACATATAAATGACCTGGTGTATCTTCAGGAGGTGCATCTTCTCCCACTCTAACAGGTATAGTCACATCTCCCTTCATCATACTTTTCAATGCCTTAATGAATTTCATTTTTCAATCAAAAATGCAGTTTTCACAATTACTTTTCATTTACAACCGGGAAATAATTCTTCAACAGCAGTCCTCTGTTCAGTGTTCACAACCAGTACCAGCATGCCTCTCTATGACATAGTCCACCAATACCAGTGCTGCTTTACACCAACTGACAAATACTAGTGTGGCACTATGTGACATCAACCTCACCCCTTACAGTGGGTTATCCTCCTTTACAATTTTATGCAAACACTCGCTCACTCAACAATTTAAGCACAAAAACAAATGCAAGCAACTTCTATAATTAACTTTGTCTGTTCTTCTAAACAAAATTAAAGTTTTCAATCACTTCAAGGAATGGTCCAGAGTAACAGTTTCTGATCTACCCTCACACACTCAAATGAAGCCTCAACCAGCGGGGTTTCACTCGAATTGATACGTTCTTCCCTGTGCACTTAAATTCCCTATACCAACCTCTCACATTCACCGAAAAGAAAGTCCCTTTCCAATAGTACTGTCGACAATGTCTCATGACTAGTACCACAACACAGCAGATAAGTAAAACACAGTGTATTCTACACTTTCATTTATCATTCCATATCCTGGGATCTTAAGCCAAGATGGACCTGATAACCATCTCAACCTCTTTGGAATAAGTGCCACACTCACACAGCAGCTTAAAATGTCTCTGTGAAACACTTTACAATCACTGCAAAACACTGCAAAGTAAGCATAAGCAGCGCACAACCCAATTGATACTCACACTTATACTTAATTTTACGCTGGAATTCCATTGATCCTCCAAATGAACCATGAGCTTAGAATTTTAGTCTGGGATTGGGCAATTTCATAATGGGACACCCTAACCCACACAATAAGAACCAAAATCAGAAATAGAGTTAAGAGATTTTATTGCAAATTAATAGTCAAGTTAATAGAAGCAAATCTCATGAACATGCTGTAGAGGTATAGAATAAAAATAGGATAACAAAACCTCCTGAAGAAGTTTGGGAAAATGAGAACAAGGCAAATAAAGAATTCAGTTACAGCAATACAGAAAATCTTTAGTAATTTGATGTTCGGAGAAAAGTCTTCGGTGTTCCCTCCGATACATGTGTACAATCAGAAGGTATCTACTTAAATTAATCTATGAGGGTAAGGGAAATCTCACAAAGTCAATGATCTATGACAAAAAGGAATAAACTATATGAAAAAGGCATGAGGGGGAAATATGGAAAAAGAAGAGACAGTGTCAGCATTTCAGAAGCTCAGTCAAGAGTCTTCTTAGGAAGAGAGTTAAGTGTTAGCCTAAGCCACACTCAGCAAAGCATGAGGACAAGGGGGGACGTCAGAGGTCTGTGCATCTAAAAATGTCAAAATGGATAGTGTTGTAACATCAGTCTGTGTTTATGATAGCTAATAGCACAAATGTCTGTGACGTAACACCCTCTTCACACCATTAGGAGCTCCATTGTATCCTTTTGTCTCACAATGTAACTTGTAACAATTGCATTTTCTCCCAGACCAGTCCTGCAAACATTGCTGTCCTTGGTCTTCTCAACATCACTGGCAACAAGTGTGAATAAGGGACAGTCATCTTACACTTGGTTTCTCCATTTCCTTCCATCAAGGTCTTTTTCTCAGACTCTCTATTACTAAAACAATAGTACACCTATTTCCAAACTAACATTTTGTGTGGATGCACCTGCAGTACAATGATGATATATATGCAATGCAGTTGTGAACACAGAAGCCTAAGTGTCACCAAATACTACATTTTAATGTTAACTGTATACATTAGTGCACACATCACACAAATTGTTTTAGTTTCTAATGTAAATACACTCCATTAAAAAGAGGATATTTTGTATCTTCTTATTTTAAAGGATTACTGTTGGACTTTTTCCTTTTGCAGGGTCATCCCCAATCTTTTTGCCTTGTGCCTCCTATTTTTTCTGACCTGTTGTTGCTGGCTTTTGAACTCTGAGCACTTTACCACTGCTAACCAGTGCAAAAGTGCATATGCTCTCTGTGTAAATTGTATTGTTGATTGGTTTATCCACAAGTGGCATATTTCATTTACTATTAAGTCCCTAGTAAATTGCACTAGAGGTGCCCAGGGCCTGTAAATCAAATGCTACTAGTGGGCCTGCAGCACTGATTGTGCCACCCATATTAGTAGCCCTGTAAACATGGCTCAGTCCTGCCAATGCAGTGTCTGTGTGTGCAGATTTTAACTGCCAATTCGACTTGACAAGTGTACCTAATTGCCAGGTCTAAATATTCCCTTTTCTTACATTTAAGACACCCCTAAGGTAGGCTTTAAGTAGCCCCATGGACAGGGTGAGGTGAATGTTTAAAGTAGGACATATACTAATGTGTTTTTCTATGTCCTACTCATACATCCAGGTAGACGTTCCATTCTTACTTTGCATGCAGATTACTTTTCTAAAACACTTTGAAAAGTTAAATACCTCTCTCACAATCACAGTTTATGTCTTAAACACTTGTGAAGTGACAACAAGCTAAGCGGTTTTGTTTCCACAATGGCAATCATGTCAAGGTATTTTGCTCTGGCTTAGTAGGTCCAGCTCGAGCTTAGAGTAAGAGCCCAAACCCTTACCCCCTTGAGATTGCTGCGGCCGGAATGAATATCTACTTGTGCTCGAAAATTGCACTCGGAGGGCATTCGCACATGTAACCGGGGCAAGCTGTATCCCAGATCCAGCTCAACAACTTCTGCCGGATCCAGAATCCAAATGGATCTTTCACATTCCAGCACTGTTCCTAACGACTGCAATGTAGCTCTTTTGGGACTATCAAAGTCCTCCATTAAGAAAAATAGATGATTCTCAAAGTTACTGCTCTGATATTGATGCAACATAGAACAAGCATTTACAATGCAACGGGTCTCGCGTTTGCTCATGTTAGAGTTGATCGCGTTGTAAACTCCTAACCCGACTTTTCACCTATCGGGCAAATTATGTACATAACCCGAAAAAGTTAAATTAACTATGTAAAGCGCTCGACTTCTGCCAAGCGAGATCGCGCTCGTAAATTAGAGAAAAATAAGTCCACGAGCCCGATGGAAAACAGCGAGCCTCGCATGTTTTCTGCACTTGGTCGCTGCGCTCAAGGAGGGCTAGCCACCGGAAAAGGCATGACCTATGCGTGCCTCCGACTAATGAAAGCAAGCAGATTTCATTAGGCAAGCCCACTAACCTATAAAAAACACTGACATGAAGTTGACAGGGCTCCGAGCCCTTTTCTAAATACTAAAGCATCTCGCTGCGATGTATGCGCGAGCGCATGCAACGCAGGCTCGACCCTAAAAAAGAGTCAGCGAGACCATCAATGACTGCTGAATGTATTGCACTGGTTTTCGATACAGCAAAGGAGTAAAAAGAAATTACAGGTGCCATATAGACAGTGATTGGTACATACACATTCAAATACACAACTATCTATTTACCATTTCAATTAATTTTTCCTTTCAGTAATGTTGATGGCTTATATTTAGCTCATATTTGCTAATCAATTAGGAGTGCTAGCTTGCATGACCACTTGATTATGGTGGTGGAGATGGCTGAATTGATTCTTACACATTTCTTTTTAGTTAAATGAGGACGAGTACGATCAGGTCCAAGGTACAGCGATGGATTCCAGGTTTTCTCCCTATTATGCAAACACCTTTATAGCGTGGTTTTAGAGAGGAGAAGCCTGGGCACCATTCACGAAGGAGTGGGTGCAATTTATCCACTTTTGTGGATGTTTTATTGGTGACGTCCTCATCACGGGATAGACACTGAGTTACAAACATAGGTGTATTTTAAAAATCTGAATCAAAATCCATACAATATGTAATTCACCATCTGCTGTGAAAATTGAAAATTACATTTTTGATTGTGAAATTGTATGTCAGGGAAGACAAGATAGATAGAAGATTATATAGAAAAACTATGGCCATAAATAATATTGGGAGGGCTGACAGATTACATCGAAAATCAATTATCAGGGGGATCCCTATTGGGAAGAGCTTAGAATGCACCATAAGTATAATGAGGAATAGCAATTTGTGCATTGAATTCAGGATCTGAGGAATAGATTGGGATCACAGGGTTATAATGCTACCCTTCTGATCAGTCAGAAAACAGAAGACAGAGGGTAGAAAAGCCTACTACCTTGATCCAGAGGGACTGAACCATAATCAGGAATAGACTGTCTCTCGTAACATCTTGCAAGTTGGATCATAATGATATTTACAGAATATTAGAGAAACATTGGGCATTTCTGGTGTACCTGGTCTTGAGGAACTTTTATCTGAGAAACTATTGATCACATGTACAAGAGGACGAACCATTAGTGACCGGAAAACCAAGAACTGTTTGCAGCCAAAACTGATAATGAGAAAGGAATATGGCTACCTGATCCACCAAAGGTGTTATTTTTGGTCAGAGTTTATATAATATGTGCAAGTGTGGGATTCATAAAATTAAGAGTATTAAGCATATTTTATATAAATTCTATTATAACAGTTTATAATTGCAGTAGTATTTTTGTAATTTATGCCATCATATTTAGCTGCACGTTGGCTTACACATCAGAGCCTCCTACTCACTTCTTTAGTTCCACAAGAAGCTGAAGACCGGACTCTTTGTGTAAGAACTTTATGGACCCCAAACCAGCCCAAGTTCCTCGATACCCTCTCTGGTGATTAATGTGCTATACTAACCAACATATTATAACATAACATGACATGACATAGCACAATACAACGTAACATAATATAGCATAACAGACAATAACATCACATAACTGTTAGACCTATCAACCTAAGGCCAGTATTCCCTCAAATGTTTTGCCTAGTTACCTCCAATTTTTGCTGAAATTCTGTTTTGTTGACCATAGGACTCTGCACACTTTTCCATTGTTAACCAATGCTAAAGTGCTTGTGGTCTCTCCCCTAAACAGGGTTTGATTGGCAAATACCTACATGGCATATTTAATTTACATTTAAGAATTGTGTAGAGTGGTATCCCATATACCCAGTGCCTGTAAATTAAATGCTACTAGTGGGCCTGCAGCACTTATTGTGCCACTCACTTAAGTAGAACCTTGAAACATGCCCCAGGTCTGCCATTTAAGCCACAATGCAGTTTTAAACTGACATGTTGACTTTGCATTTAACCCCCCTCGCCAATTCTTGAAATGTCCTTTTATTATGTATAGATCACCACAAAAGTAGGCATTAGGTAGCCATAAGGCAGAGTGCTGTCTAAAAAAATGGCTGCACATGTACTGTCAATTTTTGCATGTCCTGGTGGTGAAAAAAACTCTTACATTTGTTTTTCACTACTGTGAGGTCTACCCCTCCCACAGGATAGAATTGGGATACCGTATCACATTTAATACGCTGTATTTCCTAAGTGGGAGCAGGTACGTGCGCCATTTTTGGTGCCTATGCTCTTGGAATGATGAACCCTCTTTAAGGATAAAGTCATACTTTTCATTGCAATTTTTAAATTGCTACTTTTAGAATACGGGTATTTTCCAGCCCTTAACCCCTTGGGCCTGCAGCCTCGATCACATAATATCTTATGGGAATTGTATTACGGCGGACAGGATAGCCATCATGTTTGTGATGGAATAACCCATCTGTCAAACTCTAAACCAGGCCCTAAGTGTGCCTCAATGGGTCATCTGTTCGCAGGATAGGGGAGGTGAGCTGAGCACAGCCCCACTTACACCTAACTATTCTGTGCTCTGCCTTCACACAAAGGGCCTGAAGACCCTGCATTGTCAGTGCAGCCAACTTGGAGGCAGGACAGGAGAGTTAAGAAATACTATGCACTTCAAGGAACCTTTCCAGACGTTTCTCCCACCTTCACGGACAAGGACGCCAGGGCATAAAGATAGGGCCCTCAGACTTACTCTTCAGTACACTTCTGGACCTGTGGATATTCTGCCAGGTAGAAGGACAGCTGTGCCATTGAAAGGACTGCCACTCTGCTGGGCTACTGCCCTGAAGTAATTGCTGCCTTCCCGTGCTAACCTAATGCCTGCTGCCCTCTTGCCTGGGGATGAAGAACGTGTTTCCTGATCTGAGCCTCAGGGACATAAAAGGATCCCCAATATCCTGCAGCAGCACCTGCACCTAGCTAAAGTGAATTGTTCCTAACATGAAATTTCTGATTCTGATAGAATGTTGAGAGAGTAGCATGGTGGGTGAATTTGATTGATAATAGTGTTATTCTGGGAGATGTCTGCTCTTTTGATCCTTTCCCTGAGAACAGTTGGTGGTTTTAAGATGAAGGACTCTTCTTGTAGGTGAAGTATGTAATCCTTAGAAGATGCAGGATATGTATATTTTACATATTGCAATAGTATGGCTCCATGATATGTACTGCCAGAGTGCGTGGCTATGACTTTAATGGATGGCAATTTGATTAGGCCATTTTCTATTTGAGATATCCCTTAGAGACGGTTTGGTAATTCCAAGGTTGAGAATACTTTATGTGGGATATTCGCTGGTTTATCAAGTGACGCGGTACCTGTGTATTTCTTGGTGCAACTGTTGTACCAAGTTAATATTCTTTATTAGTATTCTTCATTAGGCAAAGGGATCTTTTGTTTTTGATGTTTTGTGAGTTTGTTTGAGTTGCACTATAAAGGGGACGGTTAGTAACTCAAGTTGGAGGATTTTCTTGAGGCTGGATAGCCACAGTACTACTTCTGTTGGTGGAAATGATGTATAGACTATGCTATGAGGATGTCATGGAGAGTGGGATTATATTTTATGCTATGTCTTTGTAGGATGAGCATTTTGCACTTGTGAGAGGTATGCTAGGATCTCAATCACATTTGGAAGAATATATTCTAAGATGGTGCATCACTGTAACTGGAAGCTATTGTTCAGTTGTCTGTAATGTACTGACAAATAAAAAGAAGTCAGACTCCTTTTAAACACACATCATGCCTATATGCATGTAATGCTGTTATGTTTAGCGAGTGGCATCATAACTCTACAACAATATGGTATAATAATATTATAGTGTGAAGTGACTGTAGTAGGTTGGCTATAAACTAGCGGGAGTAATAAGATTCTATTTGTGGTATTTTATCTGCATGATGTGTAAAACTGGGAGTAGGCATCACTCATACAATTGGTGCGGGTTACCTGTGGCAGTGAGAGCGTTACTAGTTTTACAATGGTGTATCGGAAGGATGCAAGGTCAATAAAATTTGTTCACTATCATTAGATTTATGTGTAGATAATTTTCTACTTGCTTTAAAAGATAATAAACTAAAATTATTGGTGAGCGAGAGTAAGAAGTGAGAAGTAATTATTTCAAAGGAATATGATACCTTGTGAGTACTTTGCATGTATTATCATTGGCACCAGTTTGATATGTTCACTTCCTGTTTCGGGAAGGGACATCGGATGAATGAAATATGATGTGTGCACCACATGTATCCTAAACATGACTTGCATATGATGAATGTAAATAAAGGAAAAATATTGGAACTTAATGAAGTACGATGACAATATGTATTTCCATTTTTAATTTTGGTGACTTGTGGGACAATTTAAGGGGTCCTTCTAGTTGTAATATTGTGCTCATCTATGCATGTTTCCATTTTGTTTAGTTGATAGAACTGTTTATGGCTGACAGGTGAATATTCCGGCTTGAAAAGTAGTTGATTTAGTTAAGGTGTAACTGTTCAGGGGGCGTAATTTGGCTGGCCACAATGGTTGTTCCTCAGAGTTAGAGCTCCGCTTCAACGACCCTGTTTGCCATCTGAATCTGTTAGCTGGGCCTGGCTTCCACAGCAATCCGGCCCTGCAATGCCTGCCAGCGGGAGCGGAGATATTGATCTACTTCCAGGGGAAACCAGGATGGCTCCTCGGGACCGCCAACAACTGACTGGGATCAGTGTGGTGAGCCATCGGCTGCTGGGCCTCCTGGCCTACAAAGGACCAGGACCGGAGCCTCAGATGGAGAGGAGGTGATCCTAAGGGCAGAGGGGGCTGCCATTCTCTGTCAGGAGAACATCTGTCCCTGGGACAGACACCCCACCAAAGGACTGCTCCAGCACTGGAGAGGGGGCCAAGCGGGGCTGGGTGGTGAGCATCTATGAACCTTGCAATGCAACGTGGCAGAAACTCAGGGAGGTGACTTTGGCAGAGTCTGAGGGGCCTTTTCTTCCTGGCCTGGGAGCGATGGTATCTATGTAGAGGCTGAACAGAGAAGGTGGTAGAGACTGGAGGTAACATTGCACTGTCAGCAGAGATTGGTGCTCACGAATCTGGGGGGCGCAGAGGCTGGGAGAGAAACATACCATATGCTGTGTATCCTGAGCTCGTGAGGGATAAGTGATTGACTCCCACCCCTACTTGCAACGCAGACACATAGAGAGCACTACTCCCCACATGGCGCAATACTCCTGGGGTGCAACCAGGCTGCTGCCACCCCATTGTAATAGCTAGGGTAAAACAGCAAAGAGCTCCCAGCCACCTCTTCGAGGACCGACTTACTCCATGTTTCCCTAGTGGGAGCCACCAATAGATGACTGAAATGGACGGTGACAGGGGTCTGATTTCATCTGCAAGGACCTGTCGAAACTGCCAAACTACATTGGCCACCTCTACAGGAACACTGTGACTCTAAGCAGTGACATGATGGGCAGACTGAAGTCAACTGCACTGACACAGGCATCCGTGACTGCCATCCTATCAACACTTATGCCAGATACCTCAGCCCCACAGTGCCCATTACCTCCTGTCACAGACATACTGGAAGCAATCTTGGTGACTAATGAAAGCTCCTGAATCTCTATGGAGACCAAGATAGGCTCCCTTGTGGCTGAGCTAGTATTCCTCCATGATGACCACCACAAGCTAGCAGACAGGGTGGCGGATGGGGAGAAGGGTCTGGCCGAGATACAGCCACAGACAATCACTGGGCCATACAAGATCTGCAGAGCCATGTATGCACTCTCAAGGAAGGGGCAAAAGATGCTGAGGGACTCTCCTAAGGAAGCAATATCTGGATCCTTGGCATGTCTGAGGGGATTGAAGGTTCGCAACCTGCTGACGTTCTTGGAGAACTGGTTCTAATCCTTTGTTGCCCCATTGGGCTTCACCCCATTTTTCTCACTGAAAAGAGCTCACCGGGCAAAGGCATGTGTCCACTTGGGGATGCCGCCATGTCCAATATTAACAAAGTTTCTACATTTCAGGGATTGGGATGCCATCCTGAAGGTGCCTAGGGAGAAAGGACCATTGAAACTTGAAGACAAAATCATTATGCTATTCCCAGACCACACCCAGGCCGTAGAAAACAGGCCTCCTTTCTGGAAGACAAGAAACAGCTCTGGCAACTGGGTGTCCAGCACTTCCTGTTATTCCCTGTACATCTCAAAATCCCCCACAGGGGTAACTCTCTCTGAACCCAGAGAAGCCTGGAATACTACAATGAGACGCACACCGGACCCACTGGGGGACAGCCTGGCCCCGAGCAGAGACATAAAAGTAGGAACCAGTCGGAGTGGGCCCCCTCCCCAACCACCCGACCTACAAAGTGCCAGACCTGAAACAAATCACGTAGGACAGATGCTAGGCCCTTTAAGCGGTGTCTCTGGAAGAAGATACTGGGACCTCCGATGGACCCGCACATATTCTCCTCTGACAAAGATTCTATCTCATCAGATAGCTCCAATCAGGAGTCCTAGTCCATGCCACTGGGGATGCCACAGACTGGTGGTAACCTCACATAACTGCCATCACCAACAGAAAATTGCAGACAGTGACTGTTCCTAGCTGTGCTCTATGGCCTTGGGCCTGACTCCCTGTCTTTCCTATTGTTCAGAAACTGGGAAGCTGAGATCTCTTACTCGAAAGGAACGAAGGCACTGCAATACCAATCCTCAGCTCCTCACCTTTCCATAGCTGAGCACAGCTCAAAACCAGTGTAGAAATTCAAGGTGACTCCATGCTTGGACATCGTCCATACTGATTCAGTCACCACCCCACTTTATTCAATGGTCAACTGTAATTCTCTGGCCATACCACCAGTTGTGGTAGGCTCCATGTTGTTATTCTTGCCAGTTATTGTACCTCTGTATTCTCTCTCCCACCTTTCTTGCCAGGTAGCAATTCACCGTCTTTCTAGAAGGGAGAGGTAGGTGAGGCAACAGCAGAGGGAGATGCACACCCAAGACACAGAACTGCAGCCGCCATAGAAGTGGTGGAAGGAAATGATATGTGCCACCACCAAACATACGTTTGCCGATCCATAATTTAAATCCACCCAGGGGTTCCTTTCCAAGTCCTTAGCACTGTCTGTCACAAATGGGGTCTTTGGTTGGCAGCAAGGACCCTCACTCTAGTCAGAGCAAATGTTCCTCTTGGTTCCAGAAGTGATCTTAAATAAATCTAAAGTCTGGGGTTTTGCGTCTACTACTTATGTCCCTTTCTGCCTTTGAAGTAGACAAACTTCAAAGGAAAGTCTCTGTTGTTCACAAAATCCTGCCTTGCCCAGGTCAGGCCCCAGACATACACCATAGGGTTGGAGACTGCATTGTGTGAGGGCAGGCACAGCACATTCAGATGGGACAACTCCTCCCTCCTCTCTAGCTCAGATGGCTCTTCAGGATATACAGGCTACGTCCCAGCTCCCTTTGTGTCACTGTCTAGAGGGGATTCACAAACAGCCCAACTGTCAGTCTGACCCAGACAGGGAATACACAGGCAGGCAGAGTCACAGAATGGTTTAAGCAAGAAAATGCCCACTTTCTAAAAGTTGCATTTTCAAGCTAACAATCTTAAATCCAACTTCACTAAAAGATGTATTGTAAGTTCAGAGACCCCAAACTCCAAATTCCTATCTGCTCTCCAAGGGAATCTACACTTTAAAGATATTTGAAGGCAGCGGCCATGTTAAACTATGAGAGGGATAGGCCTTGCAACAGTGAAAAAGAAATTTGTCAGAATTTCACTGTTAGGACATGTAAGACACATCAGTACATGTCCCACCTTTCATATACACTGCACCCTGCCCATGGGGCTACCTAGGGCCTACCTTAGGGGTGCCTTACACGTATAATAAGGGAAGGTTTAAGCCTACCCTGTAGGTTTTGGGTAGGGACTAAAATTGGTTGCTTGATCTACACATAGACCGCTCTAATCCACATCTCTCTGGCTCCCCCCACACATACAGGCAGAATGTTTTGCAGGGTGGGTCCGACAATGGCCATTAGTTGATGTCTGGAGGGCTCAACAGCCACATTCCTGGATCCAGTCTTTCTACTCAGCGCCCCACAACCTACATGTGCTTTTAGACTGAACTCTCTGCTCTCCCTTCATGCTGGGCTCCGTTCACCATGTGGAGTATCTTGGGCAGGTGGTTTCAGACTATGATGCACACTTGCTGGATCTATAGTGGAATACCCTCCTTTCCCCATTGCCTACATGGCATCTCCCCAGAGGCTGGTTAGAAGACCCAGTATTCTGTGACTCCCAGGAGTCACACATTCACCAATATTGCACTGAGAATCATTATTCAGCATCCACTAGACCAACTGAGTGGGACTATTTCAAGGTGGTCACAAGGGGAATCTGCTTGCAGGAGGCGATTGGAGTCCATAGAACGTTGGATGAGGAGATCAAAGCTGCCAAATGTCTCCTGCCATCACTAGAAAGCGACGCAGAGCTAGACACTTCCAAGGGCCCGGTGCTGGCTGATGCCAAGTCACATCACACCACTGTCTTGGTGCGATTGTTTTGCTTTAACTTAAGCACCTATGCAGCCAAGATGCACTGATAGGGTGACAAATCTGGCTGCCTTCTTGCCTGTCTGCTCTGCTTGGATGCCCATATAAGCCCTATCCTAGAAATAGCCTCACCACTGGAGATGCTATTCATGCACAACAAGACATTCTGCACATATTCCTCAGTTAAGCATGAAGCATCTTCCCCATCACAGATGAGGTTGGAGCCTTCTTATCAGGGCTCACACTCCCTCGCATCCCCGAAAGAGCTCATGGGGAACTGGATGCACAATTTCGGTAGCTGACGTAAAGCAGGCCATCAGAAATCTGTCCAACAATAAAACTCTAGGCCTGGATGGCCTGCCAGTTGAGTACTACAACACTTTCACTGCAAGATGTTCAATGAGGCCTTAAGCACTGGGGAGCTGCCTACATCCCTATATGAATCCATCCTGGTATCCCTCCTAGAGCCAGATAGGGACCCTATATACCCAGACCCACAGGAGTCAACTGAGGACTCCCCAAGGATCCCCACTGAGTCCCGCACTGTTCAATGTATACATGATCCCTATCGCAGCCATCAGACGCCACGGTATGAACATTGTGTCATATGCCAATGACATACAACTCATCATTTCCTTCACCGAAGATCCAGTCCTCCCTATCCATGAAACTCCAGGTAAACTCAGTCACCTCCTCCTGCTGACACACACTCCGCAAACTTTGGAAGATCTTCAGATGGATCCCAGTAGACTGTCACAAGACAGTCACTCACGCCTTAGTAACAAGCAAGCTCGACTACCCCAATGCACTCTACACCAGCACCTTGACTAGAAACTTTAAAAAAAACACAACTCATCCAGAACACTGCTGCCAGACTCATCCTGGACCTCCCATGCTGAGAACATTTCTCCCAACACCTGAGGACCCTCTATTGGCTCCTGGTTGATAAACAAATCACCTTCAAGCTACTCACACACACATACAAGGCCATACACAACGTAGAACCAGCCCACCTGAACCACCACGTCTCCTTCCAAATCCCCACCAGATCCCTCCGCTCCACCCAGATGGCCCTGTCCACCATCCCTTGCATCTGTAAAACCACTGCTGGAGGATGATCCTTCACCTACATCGCAGCACAGAGCTGGAACAACCTCCCCTGCACCTCAGAAAAGCCGTCACTCACCATCTTCAGGAAGAACCTCAAGACGTGGCTCTTTGGATGAGGCCCTTCCCCTCCCCCCCCAGTGCCTTGATACCCTCACGGGTGAGTAGCCGTGCTTTACAAAAACTGATTGATTGATTGACTGAGGAGTCGTTCCATGCTTATCTGCTGTTGCCAAAGATAAGTCCTTATATCTTGTCTGTGTTCAGCTGCAGACAGTTGTTTTTTATCCAGGCTGCAACGCTTGTCATGCAACTGTGGAAGTTGGTTCTGGTGGTGGAGGGGGCCATCTGTGAGTGAGAGGATGAGTTGGGTGTCATTTGCATAGGTAATTATGTTGAGACCATGGGATCTGATGATGTTGTCCAGTGGGGTCATATATGCATTGAAGAGCATGGGGCTGAGGGATAAGCCCTGGGGTGCACCACAGGTGATCTCCTTGGGTTCTGACGTGAAAGGTGGGAGGTGGATCCTTCTGGTGAGAAAGGAGGTGATCCATCTGCACGTGTCCCCTTGGATGCTGATGGAGTGGAGTTTTTCAATCAGCATGCATGAAATATGGTGTTGAAGGCTGCTGTGAGGTCAAGAAGGATGAAAGCTGCTATTTTTCCCTGGTCGAGGAGGGTTCGGATGTCGTCAGTGGCTGCAATCAGGGCAGTTTCGATGCTGTGATTGCTGCGGAAGCTGGATTGGGAGGTGTCGAGTAGCTGTTTCTGCTCCAGGTTTGTCATGAGTAGCTTGTTGAGGACCTTTACAAGTACCTTCACTTGGAAAGGGAGCAAGGAGATTGACCAGTGGGTTCACTGGGGTGGGCAGAGAATTATTTAAGTAGTGGTCTGACTTCTGTGTGTTTCCAGTCATCGGTAAATGTTGCTGTGATGATAGAGTGTAGGAGGCTGGCCAGATGTGTAGTGGGTGCCTTTGGTACTTACACCTTATACTAGATCCAGTTATCCCTTATTAGTGAAATGTAGGCAGTGTCTGAAGCCAAGCTCTCTAGAGGTAGCTGTGGATGAGCATCCAAGGCTGACATGCAAAGCTCATGCAATACCACTGTAGTCACACAGTACTCACACACATGAAAGAAAATACTCATAAAATAAAGGTACTTTATTTTGGTGACACAAATACCAAAAATACAATAGAGACTATGCTCTCTCAGAAGGTAAGTAATACAGAAATTAATATTCACTAGTATGTAGAAATAGACATAAAAACAGTTAGAAAACAGTGCAAATAGTGAAACTCACAATAGTTAGAAATGGGACTTGGGGAGCACAAACCATATACTAAGAAAGTGTAATGCAAATGTCGGTCCCCCACCTAGGCAAGTGTAGAGTGTAGGGGGGAGCTGGGAGTACTAGAAAACCCCAACGGTAAGTACTAGAACCCACCCCGGGGCAGGAAAGCAGTAACTTTCCCAGAACATACACAGAAATGAAAAGAAGAATTATGCAAAACCTAGAAGAGACTGCAAGACACCAACAGTGGATTCCTGGACCAGAGGACCTGTGGGAGAAGGGGACCAAGTCCAAGAAGCACAGATGTGTCCAGGAAAAGCAGAGTCCCCTCCTAACCCAGATTAAGGTGCAAAAGAAGAACCACCGGTGAAGAAGAAAAGTCAGCACTGCACCCCAGAAGACTTAGGGGGTCATTCTGACCTTGGCGGTCCATGACCGCCATGGCGGAGTGCGGCGGAAGCACCGCCAACAGGCTGGCGGTGCTTCCTCTGCGATTCTGACCGCGGCGGTAAAGCCGCGGTCGGAAAAAGGGAGCCGGCGGTTTCCCGCCGGTTTCCCGCTGGCCCAGGGAACCCGCCATGGCGGCGCTGCTTGCAGCACCGCCATGGGGATTCCAACCCCCTTCCCGCCAGCCTGTTTCTGGCGGTGTCCACCCCCAGAACCAGGATGGCGGGAACGGGTGCCATGGGGCCCCTGGGGGCATGGGCAGTGCAGGGGCCCCCTAACAGGGCCCCACAAAGATTTTCACTGTCTGCTGTGCAGACAGTGAAAATCGCGACGGGTGCCACTGCACCCGTCGCACCCCTTCAACTCCTCCGGCTCCATTCCGAGCCCGCTTCATTGTTGAAGGGGCTGTCCCGCTGGGCCGGCCGGCGGTCTTCTGGCGGTCGCCCGCCGGCCCAGCGGGTAAGCCGGAATGGCCGCCGCGGTTTTTTGACCGCGGAGCGGTCTTTCGGCGGGAACCGCTTGGTGGGCGGCGATCGCCGACTGCCTAAGTCGGGTTCCTAGAGGGTACAAGTGATGTCCCACTCTGGATGGAGGAATGCAGTCTGGTTTGAGTCGTTGGACTCCGCCAACAAGTCTTGGCACACGCAAAGCTTGCGGTTAGCTGAAACGGCGCTGCCCGGGACCTGGAAAGACCAGGTAGACTCTCCCCAGGAGTGGGAGTCAGAGGGGGCCCCCAACAACTCAGAGAGCCCACAGAAGGCCAGGCAGCATGCATAGGAGTCCCACAGCACAGGAACAAGGAAGGTGCAAAAGAGGACCACGCAGTACTACGACAAAGGCTCCCACGTCGCTGGAGAACCACTCAGGTAGCTGTGCGTCACATGATAGAGTGCTGGGGACCAGAGATACAGTATGCACAAAGGACTTGGAGGAAGGATACCAACAAGCCTTGACAATTGCAAAAGAAGTCTTGCATGGGAAGGCAAGCTCTTACCTCTACCAAAGTTGGACAGTTGGATGAGAGGACCGTCTTGATGCAGCTCAGCAGGAGAGGGGATACACAGAGCCGGTCGCCGTTGCAGTTGGTGCCTGCAGAATCAGGGGAGTGACTCCTTCACCCCAAGGGAGATTCCTTTGCTCTTCTGGTGCAGGCTGAAGATGAATGTCTTCAGAGGATGCATGACCAGGAAACAGTTGCAGTTGCTGGCCGGAGATACAATGTAGCAGAAGGTGTTTTGCTTCTTTGTTGCAGCTTGTAGAGTTCCTGGAGGGTCCAGATGCAGTTTCTTCACTGAGAAGTTGTAGTGAAGGATGCATAGGATTCCTGCTGGAGTCTTGCAATCCGAATCTTAGGAACCACTCAATGGAGAGACCCTAAATAGCCCTGAAAGGAGGATTGGTGACCTAACCAGGCGAGCACCTATCAGGGGAGGGCTCTGATGTCACCTACTGGCACTGGCCACTCAGATGCTCCCAGAGTTCCCTGCCAACCTTGAATCCAGGATGGCAAAACCCAGGGACCACCCTCTGGAGGAGCTCTGAGCACCACCCTTGGGGTGGTGATAGACAGGGGAGTAATCACTCCCCTTTCCTTTGCCCAGTTTCATGCCAGAGCAGGGACTGGGGGTCCCTGAACTGTTGTAGACTAGTCTATGCAAGGAGGGCACCAAATGTGCCTTTAAAAGCATTTCCAGTGGCTTGGGGAGGCTACCCCTCCCAAGCCTGTAACACCTATTTCCAAAGGGAGATGGTGTAACACCCCTCTCCAAAAGGAAATCCTTTGTTTTGCCTTCCAAGGCTTGAGCTTTTCAAGCAACAGGAGGGCAGAAACCTGTCTGTGAGTAGCAGAAGCTGGGGCTGCCTGGAAAATCTCAGAAGGCTGAAATGGCAATACAGGGGGTCCTCTAAGGAGCCCCCAGAGTGCATGGAATCATACAACCAATGCTTGTAAAAGCCTTGGGGTATGATTCCAACATGTTTGATACAAAATATGCCTATAGTCAGAGTTACCATGTAGCTGGACATAGGTAGTGACCTATGTCCAGTGCACTCGTAAAATGGCATCCCCACACTCATAAAGTGCTGACAATTGGTCCTGGAGGTCGTGAGGGCACCTCTGCTAGTGCAGGGGTGCCCTCACACACATATACTTTGCACCCTGCCCTCAGGGTTGAAGGGCCTGCTATAGGGGTGACTTATAAGTGACCTGGGGAGGTGTAAATGGTAGTGAAAGGGTGTTTGCACCTTTTCACACAGGCTGCAACGGCAGTCCTGCAGAAGTCTTTTCATGGGCTCCCTATGGGTGGAAAAATATATGCTGCAGCCCATAGGGATCCAATGGAACCCCAATGCCTTGGTTACCTGGTAACATATACTAGGGACTTATAAAGGGGCACCAGTATGCCAATTGTGAGTGAAATATAGACTTTTGGAAGAGAGAGCATAATCACTGGGGTTCTGGTTAGCAGGATCCCAGTGAACACAGTCAAGCACACTGGCATCAGGCAGAAAATTGAGGTAACAATGCCAAGAAAGAGGGTACTTTCTTTCATAGAGGTTTCGAGCAGGGTGGTGAGGTCCTGTCTGATCCTTTGGTTTTCAAGGCTGAAGATGTGGTGTGGGCATTGGTCTGTGTGAGCTCCTGAGTGGATGGATTTCATGGTGGAGGTGATGTCCTGCGTGGAGAGGATGTTCCAGGTGGTCAGTATGTCGTTTGTGTCAGCTACGATGGTGGCATATCTGTTGAGGAGTCCAAAGGTGTGGATTGGGATTAGAAGTTTCTGTACATGGTTGCAATCTTGTTGTGGAAGAAGTGGGCAAGGTTGTTGCTTAGCTTCTGTCAGGGTGTGATGTTGTTTTTGCCAGCAGTCAGTTTGGAGAATTCCTTAATTATGTTGAAAACTTCCTTGTTGTTGGCACTGGTTTCAATGCATGCATTTCTGTTAGACTAATGCAGCAAGGGCTGTCTTCTTTGTTGCTCTCAGCAGGCAGTGGTAGAGGTTGATGGAGGTCATGACAGAGGTGTTATTGCTGGCGTGCTATCTCCTCCCTAGCTTTTTGCTGTCTTGTTTCACTGTTGTGAGTTCTTGGGTGTACATGCTGGCCTCTGGAGTATTTGCACTGGATGTTGTTCTTGATAAGGATCATGCTGTTGGAGCAATTGGTGGTCCAGGCATTTAAGTTTTTCGCTCTCCATTCGTGTTTGGTAGTGATAGTGGGGTTGGAGGTGTTGAGGGCATCCGCCCAGCTGGTCTCTGAGATTTTGTTCCACTTCTGGTGGGAGGCACTGGTCATCTTTGGGGTGGAGATGCAGGGGCTACAGGTGATGAAGCGGATGATGGAGTGATTGGTCCATGTGATTTCTGTGAGACGGCTGTATTTGACACGGTAGCTGGTGGTGAAAATGGGGTCCAGCATGTGCCCTGCAGTGAGTTTAGGGTTGTGGATGATCTGAGCCAATCCATTGCTGTTCATACTGTTGAGAAAGTGTGCAGTGTTATTTACGTTGGGGTCATCAATTTGGAAATTTAGGTCACAGAGGAAGATGTAGTCCTTGCAGTCTAAGGCTAGGGGCGCAATGAAGTCTGCAATGGTGTTGTAGAAACTGGAGTGTGGGCCCGGGTGTTGGTATGGAAGGGTGCCTCACATACCCAGCCAGACCTTACCTGGACCCCACCTGCATACTGCTCTGTCCACCTATCCACATCCTGGTTCCCCCTCACAGCATTGCCACCTACAATCCAACTCCGTGATACCCCAACATAAACCAGACTTACAACGCCCCCCCCTCGCAGCATGATCCCAACTTGAGGCCTTCTACAGTGCTTGGGAGCAGCCATCCCCCCCATTGATCTCCTTTCCCCATATATGGTCCAGTTTGACCTCTTTCTTAGTTCAGGAGGCAATATCCAAGCAAGGTGGCCAAGTTCACCTATGTACGGCAGCTCTACACAGACACTCTCCCCACTCTCTGGAGACTACTGTCCATGTCAATCTGTTTGGAGATGCAAAAATGTACTCTTGCCAATGTATTTATAGAGTGTTATAGCACCATTCTGTGCTACAATACTCAGGGGAATATTATTGCTGTATCCCTGTTTTTGTCATGGAAATCCCAAGAAAACAGTTATAAAGAAAAAGATGTAAATGTTCAATCCATTGGATCATTTTGGGCGCTAAAAAATAGCAGGACACAATAGATAATGTTCCTCGCCTACTCTTGTTAGAATTCTTCTGCTAGAGTCCCTGAGCCTGAAGAGGTGCCCCGCTCGGGTCCTGGACCTTTGGCTGGCATCAGAGTACACTCCTCTTGAACCAAGGGAGAAATCATGAAGTGTTGGGCTCATCACAACCACAAATGGGCCAGTTCATGCTGGGACCCTACCACTTGTAATGACTGCCAATGCGAAGCTCCAGTGAGCCCAACTATTCAATCTATTGCAACTTCCAGTGACAACAGGCAACTGAGATCTATATTTCAAGCTACCACAACAGCAGTATGCAGTGACTGCTATCTCCAGCAACGAGCGTCTATAAGGCCTGACTGGATTTCTGGGCTACAGTGACAAACATCCTCTATGGTGGGCTGCTCTTCTACAGCAACAATGATCTGTGATGTTCTTCCTTCTCCTCGCAGCCCCCCTCCACCACAAACTGAACTCTTCATTCCAGACTTTGAAAATAGTAGAAAAAAACTGGTCCCTGTATCCAGCCCGTACTCATAAGGGCTCTGCCTGAACACACTCACAAAGGTTTTAAAACTAGTATTTTGTGACCCCAGCCAAGCTGGGGCCAGGGGCAGCAAGGCAATAAATTCCAGAACCTCTTGAATCTTCTCCTACTTCAAAGTTGGTGCGAGGTTCAAATAATGGATCCTCGGGCCATGCTCTTCAGTACACCTCTGGACCTGTGGAAGACTTAGAAAGACTGCTGTGCTGCTCTTCAAGTAGGACTGCTGCACTTTTGCCTTGCTACCTTGCTGCCTGAGTGAAAAGGACTGCACCTGCATCCTAAAACCAGGACCACAAGAGTGACTCCCAGGGCTAGTTGGCTAACCTCCTGATTAGAGCCTCAGGGCCAAGAGGCTCAGACCATCTTGAGCCCAGCACCTGGACTATGTCTTTTGTGAGTGCTACCGACCACATGGTGCCACCCCAGTCCTGGACCTTAGAAGTGGTCAGGAAGGTACTCTTCCAGCCCAGCTGTAGTTATGTGAGCAGAACTATTGCAATGTGACTCATTTCCTTGCAGCTCCACTTTGACACCTCCACACCATGATGCTACCTCAATGCCAAACTTCACATCACAGTCCGCAGTCTCCTTGGAACCACCACTGCATGGCGCATCCTCAATGCAGGCCTTTGCATCCAAAGCCCCTCCTTGATGGAATCCTCAACAATGATGAAGAACCTTGCATCGCAGCCCCAATCTTCCGTATAATCACTGCCGCATGACGCATCCTTGACACAGGATCTCGCAATGCTCTGCAAACCCGAATTTGAGGTACTTTGTTCAGCGGGCCTTACTTTTTCCCTGTATCCTACGTTTGCTACATTGTGATCGGCCTGAACTTGTGACTTTGTGCTGGTCTAGTGTGAGCAGATAACTACAGTTGGCGCTTTGTGCTTCCATGGACCATTTTCATTCAAATTTTTATGATTGCTTATCGTTGGTTCTACGGATTGGATTATGGTTGTTTAGATCTCAAATAGTTTATTACATTTTATTCTACTTTCTTAAAATGGTGCTTTTTTGTGTTGTGTTTTCACTTTATTACTGTTTGAAGTGCTGGATAAAGACTTTACACTTTGCCTCTAAGTTAAGCCCGGCTGCTTTTGTACAAAGCTACCAGAGGGTTAACAACAGTCTAATTTGGGGGTTTGTTTGTTTTTCACCTTGACAGAAATTGTAGTTGTTACTTAAGTAGGGCTTCTGTCAACCTTTGCCCCAATTGCTCCTCTCGATTGGTTTGTTGCCAAATAGTGTTGCTGAAGTGCAATCCCCTTCTTCCAATTCAAAATTTAGGAACCACACTCGGTGGGATGGGACAGGACACAAACACTTATCCCCACTCAGGAAATAGGGGGTAATCAGATTCATTCAGCACAATTCAATACCGTGAGAAATCTAAACAAGTTAAACACAATGACCAATGAGGACATTAAAATGAAACTCAAAACTCAAAACTAAATTACATTTCAAAGCTTTATTACAACCACAGAGCCAAAGTAATGTAACTGGTACGCAAAACTAAATTATAAGCATACATAAAAACCATAGCCTGACTGAAACGTCTGAAGAAATTTAGCCTACTAAACATCAATACTATTAAACACTCCAACAAGATGACAGAAATTAATAAGACAATGATTTGCGCAACAGAAACCAATTTCAAAACAGTTGATGGTGAAATTAGTCAAGTTCAAGCAACAGTACTCAAAATTTGGGATGGGCTATCCCTACTCCTATCACGAATTTGGACTTGCATGCGTGGGGATGGGCGTACACATGTGCACAAAACAAAAAAAAGAAGGAGACAAAAATAATTTGGAAAATCATCTAACTAGGGTTACTCACTATAAAAATACACTGGCGTAAATCATCTAAGCTGAAAAGGAACAAGAAGTTTCGCATCACAGATTACATATGTTAGCCCAGAGCTATCACAGCTTTACATCATCAGTAGACAGCAGCATACAGGGAAGTGCATAACACAAGCTGCACATAGGGTAAAAGAGCAGTTCAGAGTTGATTGGGCAGATTAGTACTGAACAGCATAAATACATGGGGCGCATAGGACTAGAGGGAAACTCATAACATGAAAGGCTAGAAATGGTAAGAAACTTAGAGAGGAACACAAGGTGACAGCATGAACACCCAAGGAAGAACTAACTCCCAGTTTCAAAAGTCTCTCCCTAACTAGAAATGTCCACATAGTTCTGATTGGTCAGGAATGTGGACCCATCTTGCACAAATGGATCAATATCCAATGAAAATGATAGCCGTCCATCATGTTTGCAACTATTCCATTTTTTGTCAGGAAAGGTGCAAAGTCATCTCAATGATTTCATACAGTTCCGCTGAATAATGACAATTAGTATATCATTTGAACCATTGCAATTCTTTCCCATGCTCCCTGGTGATTTTAACAGTTCTCATGTAAATTCATTGGTTAGCTAGAACAAATATTGCTAAATTTTTAGGTCAACAGAACCTCAGCTGCTTCCTCTATAACAATAAGACTTTCTCTGACACATGAGCAGCCTAAGAAATAGTTCAAGTCAAAGAGAACATGAAGAGTTAGCACATCTCACTATTGCAGCAAAAATTAATCTTCAGGCCTAGTCTGGCTCAGAATGCCTAAGTACATAGTTCTATTTAGTAAACACTTATGCTAATGTACACCATTTAATTTAACGTACTGCAAAACAAATTCAATTATGTGTAATCATTATTAATGCATAACGTTAGAAACTTAAAACGTGCATGTATTTCTCTGCACACATATATAGCTCCATATGAATAAATTCATATACAACAATGTAAGTACATATTTGTTTATTATTCATAATATTCTTTTCACATCTATATTATCTCAAAAAATAATATTTTTAACATGAGTTTATGTCAGTAGTTCACTCAAAAATAAATGGGCAATATCTGTCATGGCAAAACGTGTTGCCAAAGTAAGTGGAGGGAACAATGACTGCCATATTTGCACATTTTTACATTTCATATTAATGTTCTCTGTTAGGCTTTAAATGTAGATTTAGAAGTCGACATACGCTGACTCCTATGCCACTAATGTATTAGTAAAATTTGATCTCTATCAATCTTACAATGAGAAACTCAAAGCCCTGTTGTATGATAACACATAGGAATAGGTCTACTGTAATTTTCAACACATATAGTATCTGTTTCTCATGTTTTCCAATTCAAGTTCATCCCTCCTCTGTTTATTCTTTGCTCTTTGTACCTCCCAGAAATGTTTATACTTTGTAAGATCCAGGTGCACAAATTATGCACACCATCACAGTCAGTGGAGGTTTCAGGATCATTCTCCCAAATCTATTCCCCAAACCTCCAAACCAAGATCGTACTTTCAAAAATCCTTCACCTTTTGTTTCCCAAACATTTGTCTGTTTCGGATCACTCAAGTCATTTTTCACACCTGTCGGGTTAGAAATGTATTTCCACATCTCCTTACTGTTGTCAGGTATGTAGGTGCAACGAAGTTGAGCCTTTAAACCTCAACAGATTCTGCCTTCCTTTGCTAAAAGGATGTCTAACCCTATGCGATTCTGTAAAATCGTTAATCTTACCGCACCCATTTGCATATCCATTAGGACCATTGGTCCTGTAAAATCAGTTGACATTTTATCGACTATGGTTGATAACTTCCTTATCTTAACATCATTTCAGATTACCCCCTCTGATCCACTGATGTCATAAAAGATCCAAATATATCTGAGGTAATCTCTGAACTACTTGCTCCTCTTTCAGTCCTTGTCTTAGTTCTTTCACTCCCTGTTGAGTTGTCAAAATTGTGTACTTGATACATTTTCGGAAAAACCACCCGTAGATAGCATGTGCCATACATCTCCTTAGTAAACTATAGTAAGAGTTCTTCACACAAATATACTATACACCAGGCACAGCAGGCTATTGTATATTTAACATAACATTCCATACACTCCTAAACAAAAACACATGTCTGCATTTACTAGTCCCCACAAATTTATTGGCAGTTTTTGACTGTGTTCTATATATACAAGTCTTTTCTATACGTTGCCAATTTAAAGCTAAGTGTTCTTGTGTATTAAACGTGTTGTTAGTGGAATCCTTTTTGTAATCACGTAAAACTATGCCCTTTTCTGTTTTTTCTTTTATTGCTTTCCTTCCGTTGTCAACTTGATTAATAAACTCCTTTTCTACTTGTGTCAGGATACACAAACCAACTTCTCCTTACGAAGATAAATACCGTACGCATGTTGTTTGCAGTAGTTGAGGCATTGTTCTTTCCTTTCATTTCCTGATGCATTTCGGCTTGAGACCTAACCCTTACTCATAGGTGCATGATTACTCCAGTTTGAAAATGACCACGTGGTAGAACTAACTACCCATATATACTGTGGTCTTAAAGTCATAAGATCTTATTGCAGTCTTATATCACAAACACATTTAAAGTACACAACTGTCATTTTCTTTTCTTCTTGTCACAAAATGTGCTGCAAATATAAATCTCTTTATGACATTGCAGAAATAAAGTAACATCGTCCCATAGAATCATGTTTTAAGACTGCTTGCAAGCTATGTACCAATTAATAGAGTAGCCTTTAGCCGTCTCATTTAAATTGTGTCAGGATACATGTTAGGCTGTTTCTTTGCACATATTCTGTGCCAAAAGTTAGTGTAGGTTCAAAGAATCCTCCTACTATATCTATGCTCCTAGCCTTTGCAATGCTGCTCAAATGCTGATTAATTAATGGGAACAAAAGATAAAAAACAAGATTGAAGCTAGAATAAAAGTACTCAAACAATCAGTGGTTCTTGTAGATCATGGCTAAACACGTGTTAGGGTCTCAAGGTGCTGGGGGGTTGTGCAGTTCATTTGAAGAGCCAGGTCTTGGTGACCTTCCTGAATTGAGGCAGTGAGGATGATTGTCTGAAATTTAGTGGTAGAGAGTTCTAGATCTGTGCAGTGAGGTAGGAGAAAGATCTTCCTCCAGCCGAGGTCTTGTTGATCCTTGGCATAGTTGCCAGGGCCAGGTGGGCAGAGTGGAGGTGTCTGGTGGGTGTTTAGCAGGAGAATCGGTGGTTGATGTATGCAGGTCCGATGTTTTGGAGGGCCTTGTAGGTGTGTGAGGAGCTTGAAGGTGATTATTTTGTTTATCAGGAGCAAGTGAAAGTCTCTCAGGTGACCGGAGATGTGCCTGTGGTGGGGGATGTGCAGGATAAGTATGGCTGAGGAGTTCTGGATTCTCTGCAATTTCTATTGGAGTTTTTGGGTGGTTCAGGAGTAGAGTCCATTGCCGTAGTGGGCTTGCTACTGAGGAGCGCCTGGGTGTCTGCTCTCCTGGACTCAGCGAGGATCCACTTGAAAATCTTCTGAAGCAGGCGGAGTGTGTGGAAGCAGGGGAATGAGACGGCGTTGATTTGGTGGTTCATTGAGAGTGAGGAGTCGAGGTTGATGCCGAGGTTATGTGCCTGGTCAGTTGGTGTGGGGGGTTCCAAGCACTGCGTGCCACCAGAAGTCATTCCAGGCAGGGGGGTGGTGCCCAGGATGAGGACTTTGGTTTTGTTGGAGTTGAGTTTGAGACAGCTGTCCTTCAACCAGGTGGCGACTGCCTTTATAACCTTGTTAAAGTTGCTAATAGTGGCTGTAAGTTTGTCAGTGAATCAGCTGGGTGTCGTCTATGTAGGAGACAATGTTGAGTCCGTGGTTTCTGACGATGTCTACAAGCAGGGCTAGTAGATATTGAAGAGGGTGGGGCTCAGAGGGGAGCCCTGAGAAACTCTGCAGCTGATCTCTATAGGTTGTTAGGAGAACAGTGGGAGCTTGACTCTCCGGGTTCAGCTGGTGAGAAAGGAGAGGATCCACTCTAAAGGACAGATTCATGAAAAGTGGGGCTGCACCTAGTGCAGCACTACTTTTCTTGCACCCCCTAATGCCACCATATGTGTGCTGTATTTAATTTATGGTGCACCATAGCGGTCGTTAGGGAACTAGCATCAGAATTTTTTACGCTAGTCTGCCGCTTTGCAGGATTAGCATAAAAAATGTTGACACTAATCCTGCAAGGCACCCAGCGGCCCACTGAAACCAATAGGAGCCTCCTGAGCAGGCTTTAAAGGTGCCCAACAAAATGACGCAAATAAATCTTTTAGATTTCTGTGTGCTATTTTACCGGCCCTCCTTAATGGGGGAATGGCCCCTTTGCATACATTATGTCTGGCGCAGGCATAATGTAGCGCAAAGCGTTACAAAGTGGCACAATGTATGCATTGTGCCTCTTTGTAAATTTGGTACAGCAGTTTTGGCCTCGCTGGGCCACATTAGCATAGAAAACAATTAGTCTAATGTGGAGGAAGGATGCACTAGGGGTTCTTAAATCTGCCCTTAAAGCTGTGCCGTGGATGCAAGAGTTGTGGAGTCTTGTGCAGAGGGTGTGTTGGAAGACAGTGTCGGAGGTGGCAGAGAGGTCCAAAAGGATGAGGGCTACGGTTTTGCCTCAGTCAAGGAGAGTGCGGATGTCATATGTTGCGGCAAAGAGTGCTGTGGCTGCTTCTGAAGCCTTGGTTGGGAGATGTCCAGGGTGTGGTTAGTTTTGATGAATTCAATGAGTTGGATGTTGATAGCCTTCTCTATGACTTTGGCTGGTAAGGAGAGCAGAGAGATGGATCTGTAATTTTTTAGGTCCGTTTGTTCACCAAAAGTTTTTTTCAGCAGGGGATTGATTTCTGCGTGTTTCCAGTCTTCAGGTAAGGTGGCGGACTTGATGGAGCAGTTGATTGTGCAGAAGATTTCGGGGGCGATGATGGCGCTGGCGCGGTTGAAGATGTGGTGGGGGCAGGGATCTTAGGGGCTCCAGAGTGGATGGTTTTCATAATCCTTAGGGTGTCATCAGTGGTAAGGGTGGTCCAGTTGAGAATGGTGAGCTTAGAACTGGAGTTTTTGGGTGCGGTGGTTGCAGGTGAGGTGGGTGGGTCCTGGGTTGCAAAGCTGACATAGATGTCTATGATCTTGCGGTGGAAGAAGGTGATTAGGGTATCAAAAAGGTTGTGGTATGGGGGATGTCAGTGGTATCCATGCTGTGTTTGGCAAATTCTTTCATCACAGTGAAGAGTTCTTTGCTGTTGTGTGAGTTGGCATTGATACGTTCCTGTATGACAGGTTACTTTGTGGCTCTGATGAAGTGGTAGTATGCGGTGACACCGGTTTTCAAGGCTGCATGGTCAGCCAGGTTTTGCTGCTCCTCCATCTTCTCTCGGGCCATCTGCAGGTGCGCTTGGACTCTTGGAGGGTGGGGGAGAACCAGCTGGCTTTCTCAGAGGGCTGTTTGCCAGAGAGTTTCATGTCGGGAGCCAGTGTGTTGGCATAGTCTGAGATCCATAGATGGAGGTTGCGTGCTGATGTGTTGGAGTCCATTGAGGTCGACATGGTGTTTTGCGGAGGGTAGGCATATAGGCCTAAAGGGAAACTCATAACATGAAAGTTTAGAAATTGTAGAAAAGTTGGAGAGGAACAGAAGGTGACAGCACAAACCCCCAAGGAAGAACTATCTTTACGTTTTAAAAGTCTCTCCTTAACTGGAAATGACCATAGAGTCAGGCATGTGGACCCCTCCTCCACAATGGATCAATATCCAATGAAAATTATAGAAGCGCATCAGGTTTGCAACTATTCCAGATTTCGTCAGGGAAGGTGAGACGTCATCTCAATGATTTCATACAGTTCCATTAAATAATGACTATTTGTAAATGAACAGAATCATTGTAATTTTTTCCCATGCTACTTAGGATGATTCCAACAGTTCTTATGTGAGTTCAGTAATGCTTGTCGTCCATCCATTAGTTAGAACAAATATTGCTACATTTTGAGGTCAACAGAACCACAGTTGCTAAAACAATAAGACATTCTGTTGGAGTTTTTTGCTCATGCAGGGTCATCCCCAATCTTTTTGCCTCCTGCCTTCTATTTTTTCTGACCTGTTACTTATGGCTTTTGAACTATGAGCACTTTACCACTGCTAACCAGTGCTAAAGTGCATATGCTCTCTGTTTAAATTGTATTGTTGATTGCTTTATCCATGATTGGCATATTTGATTTACTAGTAAGTCCCTAGTAAGGTGCACTAGAGGTGGTGCCCAGGCCCTGTAAATCAAATGCCACTAGTGGGCCTGCAGCACTGGTTGTGCCACTCATGTAAGTAGCTCTGTAATCATGTCTCAGACCTGCGATTGCAGTGTCTGTGTGAGCAGTTTTCATTGTAAATGTGACTTGGCAAGGGTACCCATTTGCCAGGGCCTAAACCTTCCCTTTCCTTACATGTCAGACACCCCTAAGGTAGGCCCTAGGTAGACCCAAGGGCAGGGTGCAGCGTATGGTTAAGGTAGGATATATAGTAATGTGTTTTATATCGCCTGACAGTGAAATATTGCTAAATTTGTTTTTCACTGTTTCAAGGCCTGTCCCTCTCATAGGTTAACATTGGGGCTGCCTTTAAATCTGATTAAAGTGTACATTCCCTTTGGGATCGGATGGACATGTGGAGTTTGGGGTCTCTGAGCTCACAATTTAATAATACGTCTTTTAGTAAAGTTGATTTTGAGATTGTGTGTTTGAAAATGCCACTTTTAGAAAGTGAGCATTTTCTTGCTTATACCATTTCTGTGACTCTGTCTGTTTGTGGATTCCCTGTCTGGGTCAGTTTGACAGTTGGGCTGGTTGCACCTCACACTAGACAGTGACACAAAGGGAGCTGGGATGTAGCCTACATATCATGATGAGCCATCTGTGCAAGGAGGGCGGGGAGGAGTGGTCATTCACACCTGAAAGGGCTGTGCCTACCCTCGCGCAATGCAGTCTCCAACCCCCTGGTGAGTGTCTGGGGCCTGGCCTGAGCAAGGCAGGATTTCACATTCAAAAGAGACTTTACTTTGAAGTACGTCTACTTCAAAGGAGAAATTGGGTATAAGAAGGGCACCCAAAACCAAAGACTATAGAACACTTCTGGAAACCAAGAGTAACCTCTACCTGGAGAAAAGCTGAAGAGCTGAGGAAGAAGAGCTGCCCTGCCTGTGACTGTGGTTTGTGGAGCTATCCTGTAGATGCTGCTTCTGCCAGAGTAAGAGGGCAAAGACTGGACTTTGTGTGCCTTCCATCTTGGGACGATCTCCAAGGGCTTGATTTAGAGCTTGCCTCCTGTTTTTTGAAGTCTCAGGGACAGCAAACAGTTCTCTCTGCCAGCACCTGGAGTCTCTGGAGAGACTCCTACTCTGCCTTGTGGTACCCATCCGTTTCCTTGGGACCCTGAAAGGAGAAATGGAAGCCTAAGAGGAAGAAATCCACACACAGAGCGCTGTGTAGGGAAAAGATCATCGCAACTCCGATCCGCGGCTGAAGAAACGATGCGCCGCCGGCTCCACGGCTGAAAATTGACACTTGCCGGAAATGCGAACCAAGAATCGACGCAAGGAGCCGGAGAAACGATGCGCAGCATTGCTGACGAAGGCTGGGAGATGGCAACCCGCACTGCATGGTTTTCGGATCATCGTGCGGCTGGATTTCTGACGCAAACACTGCTGGGTGTGTAAAAACAACGCAAGGCCTGCCCGGACCCGAGAGTGCTGACTGGATTGACTCATCGCTCTCCTGCGGAGAGAAGAAACGACGTGCCCTGACCTCACAACAGGAGAAAACACGCAAGGTATCGGTCGTGAGTGAAATCGACGCATCGCAAGCTCTTTTTGATGCACACTCACCCGTGCAGGGGTTATTTTTGATGCACCCAAGGTACATTTTCATGCTAACAGTGTTAGTGTGTGTTTCAAACTACATAAAGACTCTGTTTGCTTTTTAATTGATAACTTGTGTATTGTGGATTTTTGTCATTTTGGTCTTGTTTTGTTTTGATAAATATTTCCTATTTTTCTAAACCTGTGTTGTGTCATTTTGTAGTGTTTTGATAAAGTTACTGTGTGTGTTGGTACAAATACTTTACACCTAGCACTCTGAAGTTAAGCCTACTGCTCTGCAAAGCTACAAAGCGGATAAACAGGGGTTAGCTGAGGGTGATTCTCTTTCACCCTGACTACAGTGAGGGTCCTTGCTTGAACAGGGGGTAACCTGACTGTCAACCAAAGACCCGATTTCTATCATTGGTGGCAGCAGTGGGATTTGGACTTGTTATTTGTTCTTGACATACAGTGATTAAGTGTACACTACTGTTTTGAGTGCAGACCACTACGTGACCACCTACTACTTGTCTTGTGATTCTGCTTTTTGTTCCCTGATGTCCTCCTGGATGTATTGTTGGTATCTTGGGACTCTGGTTTTTGGTTGTGAAGCCTTTGCAAAATGGAAGTCAGTTTCTGGCACCTATTTATCTATAAAAAGTGGCAGCCTAAAGCATTCTGCATGGAATGGGGACTGGCTGTGAACAAGAAACCCAGAAGGGAGGATCTTGAGTCAGCCCTGTTTTAGTATGAGTTGAAACATTGCCAGGCAACACCACCAAATGAGTCTGAGGAGGAGGATTACTCTGAGGAGGAGGAGTACTCTGAGGAGGCGGAAACAGAAAGAGATGATTGGCTCCTAGCTCGAATCCGGAGCCTGGAAGAGCTAGATGCAGAGCTTGAGAGGGCTGAGGAGAAGAGAGCCTTATCCCTGGAAAAAGAAATATTGTCAACTCAAGAGCTGAGCTGTGAAGAGCTGAAGCTGGAAGCCATGAGGGCTGAGTCCAGTTCAGATGGTGGGAGAAAAAATCTTGTATCCAGTACTGCTGAAGAAAAGCACATGCCCAAAGATGTGGTTCCCTACTTGAAGAAGGGAATTAACACACACCAGGAGGTTCAGGGGTATGCAGTAGCTCCAGTGATGCACAGGGTCCCTGAGGTGGATTGGGGAACTGGCATAGGGAGTCATATTCCTACTGGTGGGAGGGATACTCTATTGACTCTAGGTGAGAGTGACAGGGAGAGTGGTTCCCCCCAGGTAGAAGTCCTGGTTGTGGAGTGTAAAGACATCCCAGAAGAGTATGGGTTGACTGTAAGAGACAGTCAGGTATTGTCTCTCCAATCTTAGGAGGGTGAAATGGGGTACTTCTTCAAGGCTGAGTCACTGGATGGTTCGGAGAAGGGTAGTTTGGTTAATTCATGTGAGGGCTGTGTGATGTAATTGCTGGAGAGCATATGTCTAGTCCTTATTTTCCAGAGCTACGCCAACAGCAGGTGGAGTGTGAGTTCTGAAGAGGCATTTGGGGGTGCACCTGAGCGAAGTGGTCCAGGTATTTCCCAACCAGGTGAGGTAGGAGAAGGGTTGTAGTGTTCCAGGTAGGTCCCAGTGTAGTGGGATAGGTGAGGGACCCTATGTCCAGTCTCAGAGGAGAGGGAATGGGGATGGGCTGAGGCCCAAGGTGTCCGAGATCCGGTCCCAGGTCCTGGAGGATTCTATGAGGTAACACCAGGAGGGGAGCCTAGCCTGTACCATAAGGCCATCTGTTGAGGGAGACTCCACAGTGTCAGGAGAATTTGGGGGGGGCGGCTGTATCCAGTGCCCCATCAGTTCTGGTGTTTGGCAGTACCACTCCTAATGAGGGAGTGCAGATGTCCAGACAGAGGGTTGAGAGGGGGTTGCGGACCCCAGTGGAGAACCTGAAGGGTCAGAGGTCAGCTCTGAGAGCAGAGCCCCCCAGGAATGACCTTGGTGAGCCGATTTCTGAGTTGGGGGGAATCCAGACTCTGTCAGATGGGCAGAGGTCAGGAGACCTGTGCCAGCCAGACTCTTGTGTGACCCTTGGGGACGGTGTGTCCCTTGAGGAGGGTAAGTGTGCCCCCCTAATAGTCATGGTGTGCCAGGCAACGGTTCAACCGCAGGGTGGTGTCTCTGGGTTGAATGATCAGGTTCAGGGGTAAATTCTGACCTGATGGGGGCTAGGTGTGCTCCCAAGGAAGTCCTGGTGCGCCAGGCAGTGGTTCAACCACAGGGTGGTGACTCTGGGTTGGATTACCAGGTTCAGAGGGTAAACTCTGACCTGGTGGGGGGTAGGAATGCCCCTCAGGAAGTCCGAGGTTGCCAGGCAGTGTCTCAGCAAGGGTTTACTGGTAAGGGCATGGGGAGAGGGAGAAAAAACAGGATTGAGCCTGAGGGCAGTTTGGGAAATTTGGACCCGGCCAACCATGGCCTGGCCAGCATGTGTAACAGTTAGTTAGGACAGCGCTGCCTCCTACAGACACCTATACAGCCAGCATCCGAGAACCGATCTGAGCAGGCCGCTACCTCTGAAAAGTAACAAATTAGTCTTTTTTCATTAGCAGTGCCCTGCTGCTAATAAAAAAAGACTAATTTGTTAATGACAGCAAGCGTCAGTCTTGAGATGCCACGCTCTTAGAGTCCGGTGCTCAGAAATCCTGCTTTTTCCACAGGTGTGTGTTGGAGGTTATTGATTACTATGCTGTGCTTCTTAGGATTGAGCCTGCGTCGGATGCGCTTGCGCATGCGTTTCACTTGCGAGACCCTTTAGGAGTTAGAAAAGGGCTTGGAGCCCTGTCCATGTCACGTCAGTTCTCTTTCATTGGTTCATGGGCTTGCCTGTCAAAATCTGCTTGCTTTCATTAGTAGAAGGCACACATACGTCTGCCTTTTCTGGTGGTTAGCCCTCCTGGAGCGCAGCGACCAAGTACTGAAAACATGTGAGGCTCACTGTTTCCCGTCAGTTTTGTGGACTACTTTTTATCTTTTTCTCGCAGTGCAATCTCGCTTGGCAGAAGTTGAGTGCTTTGCATAACATCGACCCTGTTACATAGTTAATTACACTTTTGCCGGATACATAGATAATTGCACTTTTGCCAATAGGTTTCATTAGGAATGAACTGTATCCGCGCGATCACAGAGTTTTTTTCATCCGATGTTTTTAATTTTTCTCTCCAATTCATGGCGGCTGCTTTAAAGGCACCTACTCTTGTTTCTTTTGTCTCTTCCCCTGTTCATGGCGGTGCTTATTGGTATTTACATTGCGCATTTATTTTAATTCATGTCGGCTTACTTAGAGGAGCTGCATCTCGGTTCTAGGTATTTACAATGTGCATTCATTTTAATCCAGTGTTTAATTTCTGTTTATGTTTATTTACAAAATCCATATGACTGTTTAACTATTGCATGTCCCTTTCATCATGGGTTTACAAACAATTTTGTATACCCTGAGTATGTTTTGTGCATACTGCTAGTAGGATTGAAGAAAATGAATTACATAAAAATATATGGCTACACACAGGATCCATGTACTGTTTTGTGTATTTTCATTATAGGTTGGGGGTCTTTGTCTTGTAGTTTGTTCTCCTTCACTGGAGCTGAATTCAGGTATTGACCCAGGAAACGTGCCCCTATGTTGCAAAAGCATGAATATTCTACTGAAGCTGGATTAGAATGGGCACTTGCCCCTCTCCATTTTCTGTTGTCTGTTGCCTATTTTGTTGAAGCTCCTGATAGGACCTAGATTGCATGTCCCTCAACGTGCACCTATGTGCCCACTTATCACACAGTTACTTGCTCACAAGTCTGGAGATCTGCCTTTCTGTAAGTTGTCAGCGTGCTTTCTTAGTTTTTCCACGCTCTCCCTTCTATAGGCTATTACCTGTCAAAGTTATGCTGCGTGGTGTAAAGAGTTGTGATGCTCTTGGGCTTAGTATCAATATCAATCAATCAATAAATAAATAAATAAGTAATTTATCGTGCGGCTCCTTGAAGTTCCTCTCTCACCAGAATAAGATATTTTTATAAGGGTATGAGCCGGGAACTCGGAGTCTGCAAAGCTTAAGGTCTTCTGCCCTAGTTTTAGATGAGGACATGTTTTATTTCAGCGGGAGATTTCCCCAGAGAGGACATTTTAAGTTGTGTTAATGGATGAAACTAAAAAAGATGTGACCGCCAGGACAAAGCCTATAAAAGTAAAATCCTGCAGCACTTGAAAAAGGGAGTTTGTGCGCCGAAAACAGTAATCTCATTTTCACAAAGTGACCTTTTTTTAACAGGGTGGAGACAAGTTCACGCATCTGCAGCTCATGTGGTATCAATTGAAGGCATTCCAAGTGCGAGTGGAGTTTTCACTCTGTACACAAGCTAAGTTGTATCAACAGGTAACCAGAGGGCCATTGTTGGAAAATGGGTTATTGGTTAGGGCAGGTAAGTACCTACACTTAGCAATAGGCCACTAACCTCCACTCAGGTCCAGTTAGGTCTCAGTAAATTAAACCTAGCTCAACCCTTGGTAGCTTGGCAACGAGCGACAAGGCTTAACTTAGGAGACAAAGCGTAAAGCATTCAAATATCACACAACAGTAATTAAATAAAACACAGGAAACAGTTTAAAAATCACAATTCAATTTATAAAAATAGATTATATTTTTATCTTTAAAATGACACCAAAACAAATAAAATCGGATAAGGGGAACCGGAGATATGATTTTTTTAAGAATGAATGCTTTCTAGCGCATAGAAGCAACTAGTGCTCAAAGGGTTAAAAAAGGTCACACTGGAAAGGAACAAAGTCCAGAGTTCAGGCCACCCATGAGGTAACACTGTCACACTTACTTTCAGAAGTGTTTGATTCAGGAAAGTGGTCCACAGCACCAGCCAAGGGTTCAGAGGCTCTGGTGTGCCTCTTGGGGTCTTAGACTACAACTCCCACAATGCACCTTTTCAACTTATGGAGTTGCTCCAAACGTCTCCAAACTTCTGGATCTTCTTCCAGAGGTTCTTTTTGTGTCCTTGAAGTGTCCACAACTTGATCCAAGGTTCCAGAAGCTGTGAGTTGCTCCTTGGGAGTTGGGACTACAAGTCCCAGAATGCACCTGGTCAGAATCCTCAAATGGCCCCTGGACGCTGGTCAGCTGGGCTCTGATTGCAGGACTTGATGCAGGGGACTCGGGCCAGCTCTTTTGTACCTGTAGCAAACAGGGAGTCCCTTCTTGAAGCAGTAGAAGACAGGTGAAGTCCTTTTAGTGGTGAAGCCCAAGTGTGCAGCTGGTGCAGTCCTCCAGATTGCAGTGTCCAGGTGCAGGTCAGGGGTCCAGCAGGGCAGTCCTTCTTCTTCTGTAGTTCTTCCTTGTTGGAATCTGATAGGGATCTGATAGGGAACTGAGGTGTAGGTGCAGGTCTGCCAGTTTTATCCTTGCTCCTGGGTGAAAAACAGGGGGGCCTGGTTCTCCAATCAGGGGCAGGGTCCTTCCCCCTGTGATGACCACTTCCTGGGAAGTGTGGCAAAAATCATTCCCAAGGAGCAGCATTCCTCCTCGAAAACCCATCATGGCTCAAAGTGAATTTTGGAGGTTACATCTGGCTGAGCCCACCCACTGGTGTGGCTAAAAATCCTAAACACACCCCTCTCCTGCACTCTCCTAATCTAATCAAGGGGGCACCTAATTATCTGGGTTTGCATGATGTGAGGGTGTTGCTGGATTGCTCCAAATTTCCTTCTCTGCCTTTGAAGACCTGTTTGGCAGCCCTCCCCCTTCCTGCTTCCTTATCTGCTGAGGGGAGATCTCCTCCCCCAGGCACATCTCTTTGTGTGGAGCCAGGCCACTTCACACCTCACCAGAGGGTGGCCAATCAGAGCAGAGCAACAAAAACACTGCAGGGCTGAAGTTGGCAACTTTTCAGGTACTCTTTACGTGAAGAAGTTATATTAAATCCAACAACTGGCAATTGTGGGATTTATTGTAATAATTAATTTGAAACCAAACGTGTACTATCTGTTACTTAAGGGGACTTTTAAAAGTAAAATAAAGTCTCCCCATTCTAGCCTATGAAGACCATTCACTACAATGAGGGAAAAACTAATTTGGCTGTTTTACCTCACCATGGCATAGAAAACTATTGTTATAAGGTCCCTGCTTATAGTTACATGGCTCCCAACCCTAGGGGTACATAGGGCAAACCTTAGGGGTGACTTATATGTAAAAATAAGCTAGTTTAAGACTTTGGACCTACTTTTAATTCCAAAGTCGAATTTGCATGTAACTTTAATTTAAAAGCAGCCAGCAAGGCAGGCCTGCCTTTAAAATGACACTGGGCACCTCAGCAGTGCACCTATGCTGGGGTCGCTAAACCTACATGCCCTACCATATACTAGGGACTTATAGGTAGGTTGACTTAGCCAATTATAATTAGCCTAATTTGCACACTGATTTTACACAGAGCACAGGCCCTGGGACTGGTTAGCAGTACCCAGGGCACCATCAGAGTCAGGAAAACACCAGCAAAAAGTGAAAAATGGGGGAAAAAAGTTAGGGGGCCTCTGTAATCAGCCCTGTTTTCCCACAGCCATCTTAAGGATTGTGAGGTATCTGGGCCCCAACAATTCCACGATTTAGATGTAAATTGTATTGTATTGTTGTAATTGTATTTATATAGTGCTTACTATCGCTGAAGGGCTTTGAAGGGCTTTTCACCAGCGTGTATGCTACTCTGATAACCCAAGGGAAGTGGTTAATAGAATGGTTATTGGTTAATGTTATTTATTGGGATTAGTCCTGTGCTCAAGTTAAGCAACCCAAGCATCTACTTCAGTGTTTAGGTCGAGCTCGCAAGCCTTCTGACCCGTTGTAAGTATTGTGGGCTTTAAACCACGCCCTCAGCAGGTCCATCACTTTCACCTGTTATTGGGCTTGGCTTTCAAAAATCTTTTATCATCATTGGTGAATGCTTTACGTTTGTCCCTCCCTTGGCGGTTTTGTTACTGCCTTGAGGCTGCCCCTGTTACATGGATAATTGTACGTTTGCCGACACGTTTGACTGCGAGTAAACTTCTTTTTCCTTTTGTGTCTCTCCTTTGCACTCATGGTGGCTGTGGCGTTTTGAATCGGCTTGCTTAGGTCAACTGTTTTACTTTTCATTTTCAATTGAAGTTGTAAGAAAAGTCCAGTTAGGAAATTACAACACTATTAGCACCAACGGAATCGGCGGAGGAATAGCCATCGCCCACAAATCCACCCTCAAGATCCACACCCACACGGACGACACCCTTAAGACAGCCGAACACCTCCACTTCCAGATCCACACGGACCCCAACACTACCCTCAGAGGAACCCTCATATTCCGTCCTCCAGGACCAAGAGCCCCCTTCAGCGACACCATCTCCGACCTCGCAAGCACCCACGCCCTCGCCTCTTCAGACTACATCCTCCTGGGAGACCTCAACTTCCACCTGGAGAACAACAATGACGCCAACACCGCATCACTGACCACCAACCTCTCCAACCTCGGACTCCGTCAACTGGTCAACACACCCACCCACATCGCCGGCCACACCCTTGACCCACTCTTCACTGCAAGCAACCACATCTCATTCAGCCACACCTCCGAACTCCACTGGACCGACCACCACTGCGTCCACTTTTCCTTCAAGAAAAACACCGAACACCACCGCACCCCACTACCGCCTCACCGCCGCTGGGGAAAAATCACCAAAGACCAACTAGCCAGCACCCTTGCCAAAAACCCACCACCCGACCCCACCGACCCGGACTCCGCTGCCATCACCCTCCAACAATGGATCCTCAACTGCGCCAATATCCTAGCACCACTCAAGAGACCCACCATCAACCAAGAAAAGAAAAAAACAGCCTGGTTCACAGACGAACTGACCACCTCCAAACGCACCTGCCAGAAACTCAAGAAAAAATGGATCCTCGAGCGAACACCCGACAACCTTGCTACCCTCAAGGAAGCCAACCGCGAGCACCACCAACTGATCCTACTCGCCAAACGCTCCCACTTCACAGAACGCCTTAACAACAACGCACACGACTGCAAGGAACTCTTCTGCATCGTGAAGGAGCTCTCCAACCCCAACACCAGCATCAATGACATCCCACCATCCCAGAAACTCTGCGACGATCTCTCCACCTTCTTCTACCAGAAAATCGCAGACATCCACGACAGCTTCAACACCGCACCTCCGCCCGACCCCACCCCCAACAACTCCTCCCACGCCGACCGCCTCACCATTTGGACCCACGTAGATGACGCCGAAACCCTAAAGACCATGAACTCCATCCACTCAGGATCTCCCTCAGACCCCTGCCCACATCACGTCTTCAACAAAGCCGACGTCACCATCGCCCCCAAACTCCGCAAGATCATCAACCTTTCCTTCAACACCGCTACCTTCCCGCACAGATGGAAGCACGCAGAAATCCAACCCCTCCTCAAAAAACCTAAGGGGACCTCAACGATCTCAAAAACTTCCGTCCGATCTCCCTCCTCCCTTTCCCAGCGAAAGTCATCGAGAAGATCGTCAACGCACAGCTCTCCCACTACCTCCAAGACAACTCCATCCTAGACCCTTCCCAATCCGGTTTCAGGCGCAACCACAGCACAGAGACTGCACTCCTCGCCGCCACAGATGACATCAGACAACAAATGGACAACGGCGAAACTTCAGCCCTCATCCTCCTGGACCTCTCCGCTGCCTTCGACACGGTCTGCCACCGCACCCTACTAAATCGCCTCCACGAAGCCGGTATCCAAGACAAAGCCCTCAACTGGATCTCCTCTTTTCTCTCCGGCAGAACCCAGAGAGTCCGACTCTCACCCTTCCGCTCCGAAGCCACCAACCTCATCTGCGGCGTCCCCCAAGGCTCCTCGCTAAGCCCAACGCTGTTCAACGTCTACATGGCCCCCCTCGCACAACTGGCCCATCAGCACAACCTCAGCATCCTCTCCTACGCCGACGACACCCAGCTCGTCCTCTCCCTGACCAAAGATCCTCACACCGCCAAAGCCAACCTCCACGAGGGACTGAAATCCATCGCCGAGTGGATGAGCAACAGCCGCCTGAAACTAAACTCCGACAAGACGGAAGTCCTCATCCTCGGCCGCTCCCCATCGGCCTGGAATGGCTCTTGGTGGCCCACCGCCCTGGGCCCCCCACCCACCCCAGCAAGCCATGCACGAAACCTCGGCATCATCCTCGACTCAGCTCTCACCATGTCCAAACAGGTCAACGCAGTCTCCTCCTCCTGCTTCAACACCCTCCGCATGCTCCACAGAATCTTCAAGTGGATTCCAACAGGAACCAGAAAGACGGTGACCCAAGCCCTCGTCAGTAGCAGACTCGACTACGGCAACGCACTATACACAGGCATCCCAACTAAAGACATCCAACGACTCCAACGCATCCAGAACGCATCCGCCCGCCTGATCCTCGATATACCCCGCCGATGTCACATCTCCCACCACCTGAAGGACCTCCACTGGCTCCCCGTAGACAAGAGGATCACCTTTAAACTCCTCACCCACGCACACAAGGCACTACACAACACTGGACCCACCTACCTGAACACCAGACTCAACTTCTACGTTCCCTCACGCCAACTACGCTCTGCCAACCTCGCCCTCGCCATCGTCCCCCGAATCCAGCGCAAGACCTCTGGCGGCAGATCCTTCTCCTACCTCGCCGCCAAGACCTGGAACTCACTCCCGACCTCGCTACGGCAGACCCAGGACCTCCTCACCTTCAGGAGACTCCTCAAGACATGGCTCTTCAAACGATAGCAGCTACTCCCCCCCCCCCTAGCGCCTCGAAACCCTGACGGGTACATAGCGCGATTTATCAATCTAATGATTGATTGATTGATTGATTAGCTCTAACTCGACCAATTGAGAGACCCACTGCATTGCAAATGCTTGTTTTAAATGTAACTGCAGTGCACACTGCAAAAGTCGCTAATTAAAGTTTAGTGTTATTTACTGTGTCAGAGATTGGTGCGGCAATGCAAGCATCTTACGCAATATATATTGTGAGATACCCGTCTTACATTACAAAGATTGACTCTATGGCAGGTAAATATTTCTGTGGTATATTTCTCATGGCAGTTTGATTATACAATTCTGGTGCTTTCTTTGGCTAAATGTGTTCTATGCACTGGAGTGAAGAGAAAGAATGTCTGAGCAAGTATTGTAAAGTCTTTCAAGACATCATTGAGTGCATTCAACAGAGAATTTCATAGAGAACTGATAACGTTCGCTAGGCCTTACTATATATTCAGCATCAGCAGGCACAAATACACCGCGGTCAGTTCTGGTCTCCAGGCACGACCTTGGAATTCTAATCATGATTCGGGAACCCATTACAGCTTTACACCTGGATTTGTAGTGGATAGTTGTGTTGGAATTTTTCTGTGGTGCAATTAATATTCAAGCTTAATAAGGACAGGCTGAGGCAGCAGCGGTACATTAATTGTGCATTGATAAAATCAGAACCTTTTGCAAAGTTGAAAATGAAGCTGCCCAGAGTGCTTAATGCAACAGTATACCACTAGGTAGCGAGCTAGGGGGCTATTGTATATTAAATATGTTAACATTATTAACATATTGTTTGCAATGATTGTAATTGTGCATTGACTCATATCGTTATCTTGTCCAGTTTATTCGTTTCTTGACTGGGATGTTTAGTTATGTAAAATCTGTGTTCATTCCATATTTTCTGACATGGATTGTCACTGTGAAATTACAAACATTTAAAGATTATCTGCCCCCTCCTGTGTATTTACATTAAAAGAAAAGGCCTTCTGATTGCCCGCTGCGCTTCGCTTCCCCCCTGCTGAACCTCCCGTTGTGTGGCTCCTGGAGCTAGAAGTTGTAACTTCCACTGCTCCCACACGCGACCATTCTCGCACAGTAGTGCAACCACAGCACAGCACAAATGTCACAACGGGCAACGGAACCACATGGTAGGCTGGTAGCTATGAGTATCCAGGTCATTAATTTACGCATGAAGTGGGCACAGAGGGAGAAGCAGTTCAGGAAAAAGGGATACAAAATTAACTTGGTAGACCTTGATAGGAACATCAATTCATGGGGAGCAGAATGGGTCTTCAACACTGGAATAACAGTTTTTGGATATTGTGAGAGAGTGTTTTTTACACCCTGTTAAAAATCTAACGAAAAGCAAATGAGGATTGAGGGTCTGAGAACAAAGGTAAGAGGAGAGGCAAGACAAGTCTCAGATGAGAATAAGGAAATGAAAGGATGAGAAATTAAAAGGAGCAGGTGGAAAAGAGTAAGAAAACAGACATCAATCACAGTTCACAGTACACTACAGAATGGCAGAATAAACATATTGAAGTCTTTAGCGAGTCAGATTTGAAATCTAACTATCTAAAGACTGTATAATTGTGGCAGTGATTAGGTTTAAAGCCCCAGTCTGGGTAGTGTGTGTGTAACCATGAGTCAGCACTTACAGACACTGACACAGCATGCATTCAAGAACAAATTCGAGCAAGGTGCTTCCCCCAAAAAATGAATAAATTAGTCTCTGAGCAGCGCTGCGCAGCTGATAAAAAAAGACTATTTTGGTAAGGCCAGGCTAGCATTACTCACCGGACGTTACTCACTGAGTAGGGAAAGAAGGGTGCAAACTGCCCATCATCTGTTGTGGTAGGTTAGAAATGTGCATCAATAAGTATACACCGACCACAGGTTATACAGGCACCGATGCACACACAGACAACCCACCTTCCAGCAGTAAAGCACATACTGTACATTAAAAAAAATATAGACACCCACATATGCAGAACACACTTGTTCACATACAGAAGCAGAGAAAAATGCCTTTAAGCGTTCACCCACTACAGACTGCTTACAAGCAGCCAGTCATACATGGACAAACGCATATGCATACAAACAACACACATGAATGGACCAATATAAACATAAGCACACAGAATAACACTCTGCATTCAAACAGGCATGGGTGCACATGAAGTTGAATACCTTGTTAGTTACTTATATTTGTATAGCAGAGCATACACATGAAGAACCCACAACACTCTTCTAGGGGGTAGGTAAGAGGCTACCCAAGATGTTTTGAAGAGTATATGGTTGAGTATGTGTTTGTGTCCAATGTGAGAAGTGTTGGGTGTCAACTGAAGCATGTCATGATGGCTTTGCTGGGCCACCACAACTACTTCATGAACAACAGCGGCATCATTTACAATGTTTACTCCTTGCTGTCTCATTGTGTCATTCTGACAAACCAGTGACTTGTATTTCCTCAGTAGATTTCACTGTAAAGAGGAGATTTAACAATAAATAAAGAAATATGTGTGGTACTCAGCATTGTTATCTGAAAGTCTGTTATGAGGTTCTGTGGTTTTGTTATAGTGAAAATGCAGCCACCTGCTTCATTATCCTATGAAATATCTCTGTTGATGAGAGAACTACACTTTCACAATTGCCTTATTAACCTTCTTGCGTTCTCAAATTTACTTAAAAATGCACAATTCGCCCACTCTTTTTTCTAAAAGAATTCGGATAGAGAACCCCCCTCATGACAGTCAGACTCACTCGCTATGCTCGCTCGCAACAGGAATGGACACTCATCATGAACTTTTATGCCCTATCATTTTCAAATGTCACCAGCTGGCACTTAATAAATGTAATACAAAATCCCGCATCATAGGCAGCCACTGTTAACAGCACAGTGTGTTGGTAAAACTTATATAGTACAATAAAGAAAACGGAAGCAGCCAGCACTGTTAATGGCACATCACACTGTATGGAAAGCAGAGGTAAAACAAAGTCACGGTTCCTTAATTAATTTTCAGCAGCTGTACTACTGAAAAAACTAACCCCTAATCAACAACCTTACTGACTGAAGCACCAATTCGTACACAGGAAACAACAGAATACCGATATAAAATTCCTGCACTTATATAAGTGAACGCTGTCGTAGTGCTGGCTCACTCGCCCACAAAATAGAATACAGTAACACTAAAACAAAACAGGGACAAATGTATTGCTGCCTTGATATTCAGAAACCAAACAGGCTCAATAAATGAGGATTTGTGGTGTTTACATACCCTTACGAGACCAGCATAAACTCCCCTCGTGTCAAGCTCACACAGTCTGTGGGACAGACACACTGAACTTCATCAAATAATCGGCCTCCTATAAACATGGAAGTGACTGTTAGAAATGGGGTCTCTAGTTGGAAGAGGTATACACCTTTGTCCAAGTAGGGACCACGATCCTAGTCAGGGTAAGTCACACACAATCCAAATTATCCTGTGCCCACCCTCTGGTAGCTTGGCAATGAGCAGTCAGGCTTAACTTAGAAGGCAATGTGTAAAGTATTTGTGCAATAAATCATACAGTAACACATTGAAAACACCACAAAAAATACACCACACAGAAAACTTAATAATATTTATCTGAATAAAATAAGGTCAAAATGACAAAGATTCAATAAGCACAAGTTGAAATATCACATTTGAAATGTTTCAAAGTCTTAAATCCGAAAAATAAACAGTTGCCTATTTGTTGCACACAGTACCTGGTTTGCGTAAAAAATAACAGGGCACAGAGACAGCAGAGGAGGAGATGTGTGGAAAAACAAGGTGTGCATCAGGTTTTCTGGTGTGGCACAGACGATGAGTTGTTTCTTTCCACGCAGCAAGGGTTTTTTCAGTGCACAGTCTTGGTTCCTCACTGCTATGCAGGGTATTTTGATGCCAAGGGACGAGGGGGGAGTCCTTGATGAGCTGAAAATAGACACAGGGGTTGCGTCGATCTGGTAGGCGATGCGTCTAATTTTCCGTCGCAAGGCACGTGCTGTGTTGAATTTCCACTCAGGAAGTCAGGCTGTGGCGATTTCTCTGTCACAATGCAGGCTTTGCATCAATTCTGGCAGACGGAGCATCGATTTTCGAAGCACCAGGAGTTTCCTGGAGAGATTAAGGCCCTCATTCTGACCTTGGCGGTCTTTTCGCAAGACCGCCGAGTTACCGCCGCGGTGAAGACCGCCGACCGCGGCGGTATGCCGCTGTGCGCATTCTGACCGCTGGGAGCGTTCCGCCGGAAAACCGCCAGCAGCCACACTGGCGGTCGGCGGGAAAGTGGAGACTGGTCAACCTCCACCGCCACGCCAGCAGAACACCGCCCACAGAATTACGACCCACATTTCTGTGTGGCGGTCTTCTGTTGGCGGTCTTCTGTTGGCGGTCACCTCCCCATGGCTCCCGTCGCCTCCCGGAGGACCAACGCACAAGGTAAGTTGACCGTCCATGAGGGGAGGGGGTGGGGGGGTGTTGTGTGATGTGGGCGTGCATGGGGGTGTGCGTGTGAGTGTGTAGAGGGGGTGTGTGAGTGCGTGTATGCGGGCGGGGGGTGCTGCTGTGTCTATGGGTAATGTGTGCTGTTCGGCAGGTGCGCATGTCTGCATGTATGTGTGCGGGTATGTGTCCCCGTTGTGTATGTGTGTGTAGGGGGTGTGTATATGTGCATGTTGGGGGTGTGTGCATGTCGGGGTGCATGTATGTGCATGTCGGGGTGGGGGTGGGGAGGGGGTTCGTACCACCTCTGGGGGGTGGCAGGGGGGTGGAGGGTGTGGGGGGAGGACTCGGGTGGGTAGTGGGGGGTGGGGGAGACCCCTATCAGTGCCAGGGAAGGAATTCCCTGGCCCCGATAGTGCTTACCGCCATGGTTCGCACGGCGGTTCCCGCCCGCAAGAAACCGTGGCGGTAGGCAGGGTCATAATACCCTTGGCGGTCTTGGGACGACCGCCGGGCCGGAGTGCGCAAACTCCAGCCCCGCGGTCATGACCGCCGTGGCGGTCGGAGTGGAGAAGTGGCGGTCGGTCACGGCGGGGACCGCCGCGGTCAGAATGCCATTTTTAATACCGCCGGTCTGTTCGCGGTCCGACCGCCGTCTCTCCGCCGACCGCCAGGGTCAGAATGAGGGCCTAAGTCTTTTTGGCCCTGAGACTTCTGAAAACAGGAGGCAACCTCAATTCAAGCCATTGGAGAGCACTTTTGGGGAAGGCAGAGTCCTTTTCAGCAAAGTCAGACGGCAGCAGGGCAACAACAGGGCAGAAGTCCTTCTCAGCAAAGCAGTGGAGATGAGTCCTTTTGATAGCCAGGCAGTTCCTCTTGACAGGATGCGGGTGTAGTCCCAGAAGTGTCTGAATTGGTGGGGTCAGAGACCCAGTTTATATACAAAAATGCCCAAGAGTGGTTTTGAAAGTTCCCTTTTGAGTACAGTTCTGTCTGCCAGGGTCCCAGTAGGGCAGAGGTCTCCTAACATTTAGATGCCTTCCCCCCCATAAGCACCCGCTCCGACAAAACATTCTAGAACCTGGTACTCCTCATCATCAACAATCATAAACATCCCCAATTCAAACTGCAAATCATTTTTACGGTGAGGAAATAATATGGAACACCCTCTGCAATGCCCATGGAACGCCTCCTTGACACAGAGTAAGGCAACGCAGTGGCTTGCGCTGCTTTGACGTACTCCATATCTATGAGGCCATGCAAAGCCGCAGGGTGGGTGTGCGTCACCTCATAAGTATGACTGAGAGGCTTGTGCCGCCGGAGAATCAATAAAAGTGATGCTCTGGCGGCACAAGCCTCTCATAGATATGCCCCAAAATATTCTGTATGTTTTTTTAAAGTCTTTCACTGTCAGGTAGCTACATATAAAATAACAGGCAGCTGAAAGGAAAAATAAATATAAGAAAGTGGTTACTCATTGGTAAATGCACTGTAGTGCATTATGTAACCTCTATTAGTTAATGCACTGCATAGGTCTGTGTGTAACCAGACAGCCACAAAATTCAATCTTGGTTTGTGCAGTGGAGAATAGTGACTTGTGTATTTTTAGTGCCACGAGGTCACAGCCTGTGACAGAAAGCACTGTGAAAATGTGTCATTATTTTATATTTGTATTACACACAGTAAAAGATAGGCCACTACAAAATGCACAAAAAGGTTAAAGATTAAATTTCCAAAATGTAGTTTTAAGTACTACCAGACCACATGTAATAATTTTTTTTATAGCTGTCCCTTCAACACCTCCTCAGGGGTAGTAAGCACTAGGGGGAAGATTTATGAAAAGTGGTGCTGCACTTAAGCAAGAACCACTTTTCTTGCGCCCCTTACCGCCCCCCCAAAGCCATAAGGGTAGCGCCATATTGAAAATACGAGCACCATGGCGGTAGATAGGGTGACTAGCGTCATCATTTTTTTATGCTACTCTGGCACTTTGCAGGATTAGTAAAAAATGATGATGCTAATCCTGAAAAGCACCCAGAGGCCCATTGTAATCAATGGGAGCCTCTATTTACCGTCTGCACTTAGCAGGCATTAAAAAATGCTGATAAAAATGACACAAAGGCATCTCATAGATTCCTTTATACCATCTTTACGCCCCCCCAGCGCCTGAATGCCCCCCTTGCATACATTATGCCTGACGCCGGAATAATGTGGCACAGAGGGTTACAAAGTGGCCCAATGCAAGCATTGGGCCACATTGTAAATATGACGCAACTTTTTTCCCCTTCCAATGCCACATTAGCGTAAAAAAATGACGCTAATGTGGCCTATGTATATACAATTACAATTAAAAGCACACTTCACCGACCAGTTGTTAACTCTTTGCACTACCACTCAAAGAGAACAAATCTTTGCCATCACAAAGCTTTGAGTGATTCGATTAATTAATACCAGAACCGGCTCCAAAGCATCCTTTAGGTTTGTTTATTTTACTATTTACATTTGCAGATCAACTCCTAACTCACATTTGCATTTCATTCAGGAAGCAGGCACGATGGCTTCTTTAGCTGTCTGTGCAACTTCCTTTCACAGAACAGGAGACTCAATCAATTAAAGTTAACGATTGGCTGGGGGAATGCGCAACCCCCTTTCCAGGACTCCACGGGCCCCTTCGGGTCACAACCCACAGATTGATGACCTCTGCAGTAGGGGGTTTGGTGGTCCATTGTGTGGGGGCAGGCCACTTCTTTGAAATGTTAGTGTCAGGCCCTCCACCCTTCCAGCTTAGGAAGACCCCTTCAATATGCAGATGAGGTGTGACTGAGTGTTCTGTGTTTGTGGTTAGTCTGGGTGAAATGCACAAGGGAGATGTCATTCAGCCCAGCCCAGACGTTGTTTGGGGACAGATTGTAAGGCACAGATGGTTTTTAAGTGCAAAGAAATGCTCACTAACTAAAAGTGGCATTTCTAAAATAATAATATGAAATCCAACCTCACCAATAAGCAGGATTTTCTACTACCATTCTTTCCATACTAAATATGACCTGGTTACCCCTTTCTGATCAGAATCTACCACTCAAAAGTATATGAGGGAAGTCCTAGTGCTAGTCTATGAAAGGAATAGGCCTCAGAGTAGTGGACAACGATTTTTTGAGTTTTTCACTACCAGGACATATAAAACACATATGTACATGTCCTGCCTTTTATCTACATAGCACCCTGCCCTATGGGTTACCTAGGGTCTACTTTAGGGGTGATGTTTATGTAGAAAAGGGGAGTTTAAGGCTTCGAAAGTACTTTTAAATGCCAAGTCGAAGTGGCACTAAAACTGCACACACAGGCCTTGCAATGGCAGGCCTGGGACATGGTTTAGGGGCTACTTTGGTGGGTGGCACAATCCGTGCTGCAGGTCCACTAGTAACATTTAATTACAGGCCCTGGGCACATGTAGTGCACTTTACTAGGGACTTATAAGCAAACTGAATTTGCCAATTGGTTTTGAACCAATGTTTAAGGGAGAGAGCATATGCACTTTAGCACTGGCTAGCAGTGGTAAAGTGTGCAGAGTCCTAAAACCAGCAAGAACTGTCTCAGAAAAGTGGAGGGAGGCAGGCAAAAAGTTGGTGGATGACTACCCTAAGGCTGTCAGGTCTAACAGTGACTTTTCTAGTCCTTCCTGTTCTGAACGTCACAGCAGTAATTCTTACTGACCGCTCACTTGCCAGTGCGCATGAAAAGTGTAATTTTTACACTGTAAATTGCTTCTCCTCACAGTTTAATGCACGCTTAAACATGAATGTATGATGTTGACTCTCAGATCTGGGCCCACCACACTGCTAAGAATTTGAAGAGATTTATATGCTTTTCCAGTAAATTATTATCTTTGTGAGGGCCACATGTTTATAATGCTGTCTAATTCCTGGCAGGGTTCGCAGTAGTGGAGTTAAGGGACCTCTTTCCAGATGTAACAGCTTCACCGCTTTTAACCAGTAACCAAATCTCCTACAGTGGTGTTCAGCACTGAGATTACAGCTTGAGTTTGTGCAGTACCATACAGTGCTTTTGTGTTACACTAAAATCACAATTATAAGAGTCACTCTCCAGTGGCTCTGGTTCCCTTTGAATGGGAGGTTCTCAGGTCCCTTGAGAGTAGCTGTGAGTCCATCCATTCCTGTGGATTTTTTCCTCACTAATGGCCTGGAGCACACCATCTGGAAATAGGTGGAGCTCTGGTCCCACCTAGAGATGTTGGGGTTGCCTGAGTTTATGTGCTTGACAACTCAGTCCATGGCCACCCCAGAGGGTAGTCAGGAAGTCCTGAAGCCTGGAAGAATGGCCCAGGTACCTGCCAAAAAGAGAAAGGACAACAGGGGCAGGAAACCGGCTCCTGTAAATACCACTGTCCTGGAGGAGGCTAAGCCTACAGGGGAGGATCTTGCAGCCCTGCTTAACCTACCTGAACTGACCAGTTGGCAGGAGGAAGGAGGTCCCACCAGGGAAAAGTTATGCAGAGTGTAGAAGGAGGGCCCTACTATTGAGTGCCTATGGTGGCAGACCAAGGCCCTGGCAGCTGATAACACTTCTCATGATCACCTGATTTACTTAAGGAATGGTCTCCTACACAGCGAGTGTAAGGTTCCTGAGTCTGGTACAACATGTGTGTTAGTGGCCCCCCATGCTACAGGGCCTTCTTACTATAGCTGCCTCATGATGTCCCCTTGGCAAGTCATCTAGGGCAGGACAAGGCTTTTAGCAGGCTAGTCATCCACTTTTTTTGACCCTGGCTGAAGATGACCAAAGTCAGGAGGGAATCGTAAGGCTGCCCTGGTTCTACTTCCAGTTATTGGCACCCCTTAGAAATGGTGGGCATCAAAATTGTTGGGCCTCTGGACCCCAAGACAGCCCTGGACAACAGGCTCATCCTGGTTTTGGTGGCTCTTGCCACCCGGTATCCAGATTCTATCCCTCTGAGAACAGTGACTGCACCCACAGTGGCCACGGCATGAATGGGGATATTTACCCATGTGGGGTTCCCCAAGGAAGTGACTTTGGTATTTAGTTTATGTTAATGTACATGTAATCCATGTGGGATGGGTGTGGGGTAACATGCAAGTTCTCTACATCCTATCATCCCCAAACTAATGGGTTTCTTCAAAGATTCAACACCATCCTTAAAGGCATGATCATGAACCTGTCAGGGCTATTAATGCAGAAGTGAACATCCTCTTGTCAAGCCTGTTGATGCAGGACCTCGCATCACAGCCCTGCAGCTTTTTCAGAAGGACTGATGTGCAACACAGCTTCTACACCGGCCTTTGCATCACAAACCCTCGGCAGCGTCCTCAATGTTGATGCAGGACAGCACATCCCTGCCCCACAGCTTCAACTGAACTGCTGCTGTGCCGGATCTCACAATGCCAGATCTCACATCTCTCCACACATAAGGATTTAATGTACTTTGTTCAGCAGGCCCAACTGGGTCCCTATATCCACCCTTCACTCCAGCATGGTCGGCCTGAATTTGCAACTTTGTCCTGATCTTGTGTGACCATATAACCACAGTTGGTGCTTTGTTCTTCTATGGTCTATTTTCCCTTAAATCTTTGAAAATGCATAGCTCTGATTAGATTTTGTTGTTTTGATCACAAATATTTTGTTACAGTCTTTTCTATTTTTCTAAATTGGCGTTGGATTTTTCTTGTGTTTTTACTTTGTTACTCTTTGATGTGCTGCATAAATACTTTACAAATTGCATCTAAGTTAAGGCTGACTGCTCAAAGGGTTGAGCACAGGTTCATTTGGGGTTTGGTTGTATTTTACCCTGACAGAAATTAAGGTTGTTGCTTGGGTCTGGTTTCAAAATGTAATATAATTTCTTACATAGACTTACTCAGGGTAAGCTGTAGTTAGCTAAGAATGGACCCCCTGTTTTACATTGGCTTGAACAGAAAACCTTACACATGGTGTCTGACCTGAATAGTAAGGACCACTTGTTGGTGTTGGTGAATGAGTACAAGTGGGTAATGACATGCTCATCAGATTTCTGAAAATTTTCTGTGATAATTTGGAGAATATAAAGGGATTTGAGCACACAATTATATTAAAAGATGATGCAACTCCTAAGGTTCACAAGGTGAGAAACATTACTTTCATCATTAAGGATGAGGTTTCTAATCAGCTGGGAAAGCTAGTCCCATTGGGAGTTATTAAGCTACTAGAAATATTTAATTGGGTCTCCCCTTTGGTCATAGCCAGAAACAGTAATGGAAAAATCAGGTTATGTCTTGACTTGCACCACCTTAACAACAATATAATCAAAGACAAGTTTCTGTTACCATAGATAAATGAAATGGTAACATGCTATAAGGGAGCTAAATGGTGCTCCACCAACTCGTCATTGCCAAATTTTCTTAGCTCCTGATTCTAGAAAATTCATGTCTATCACACCGGTAGAATTTTTTTCAATTCATTTCAACTAAATTCATCAGCAATGGTATTTCAAAAATATGTAAATTGTTCGGTAGAGAAGTGAGCATTAAGGATTTCCAAGTCATCATTATTTGGCCAAAACAAAAAAGAACATGAGGATGGGTTGGTGAGAGTGCTAACTATACTTGAATGAAAGGGGTTACTGGTGGAATTTGCAAATTGAAAATTTGCAGAAAACAATGTTACCTATCTTCGTCATGTAACAAATGAAGACAGTGATAAACCCAAATCATCTCTTATGAGAACTGTTGAGAAAGCATTTGCTCCAACACGTAAGGGTGATGTGAGCCCATTTCTAAGGTTAGCAGAATATGGTGCTAAATATATTCCTAAGTTTGCTGAAAAAACATTAGACATTTGTTAAAAGGTAGAAATAGTTTTAAACGGCCTGCGCAGTGTAAAGAAAATGTCCCGACCATAAAAACTGCTTTTGATAATGTGTCAGATTTGAAATGTTTTGACCTGAGTGCCGATAGAATTATCACAACCAATTCTAGCAGTAAAGGATTGGGTGACGTTTTGGGTCACTTTGACAAATGTGGCAAAAAATGTGCAATTGTCTATGTCTCAAAGTCTTTATCACCTACTGGGGAAAAATACCCAATAATTGAGTGTGAAACTTTAGCCTGTGCATGATCTATGGATGTTTCTACAGTTATCATTTGGGGAAAACCATATACTGTGCATTGTGGTCACAAACCTCTGGTTAACATTTTGAGACCAGAGGGTACAGGCAGCACATCAACCAGAATACCCAGGTTATTAATGTGCGTGCAGGATTATAAATACAAAATTGTTTAGGTACTAGGCAAAGATAATGCTGTGGCTCATTTCTTATTCATGATGTCAACTTACTTGGAGAGTGAGACTGAACAGTGGAATGGATTTTAGGTGACCTTGGTGCATGATTGTGAAACACTAGCTTTTAAAGGAAAGGAAGGAGATCAATGCTTTGTTTAATATGGGAAAGTTAAGAATTTCCAAGTGTGTATTACTTACATGGATGATGAATGGCTAAAAAAAGAGTGTATGAAGCAATCGATTAGACCATTCTGGAAAGTTAGATCAGAGTTGATGGTGAACAATGGAACAATTTTGAGAGGTAAAAGAGTTGTTCTTCTGTCGATCTTAAAGGAAATGGTTATCAGTGTAGAGCATGAAGAATGCTTTGGAATCGTTGGAACCAAATCTGTTGTGAAAACATATTGTGATGGCTTGATATGGTCCTTGCTGTGGAGAAATTGTGAGGGAAAGGACCTAATTGGTCGAAGGCTAATAAATATTTACAGACATTGTGACTTCCAATGACTGGGTTTTGAGTCCTAAAAATCTAGAGACTGTGTAGGCATACAGGGTTACCAATAACGCATCCACAGGAATATTCCAAATTGTTAATATGACTGTGAGGAATACCAAAACCAAGTTATTCTGCACAGAAATGGAGCAGTCGTCTGTGGAATCTGACATGGTTAGTGAGGGTCATAAAAGATGCAAATTATATTATGGTGTCAAGAAAGGTGCCATGCCAGTGAATATTAGAGTGGGCGACTAGGTTTGTATCAAGAAGCCGGGTCTTGTAGTTAAAGGAGAGAGTCAGTTTTAGGAACCAGAGGAAGTAGTTGAAGTTTTCTGTAAAGCAGTCAGATTAAGTACTGGAAAAGTGTGAAAGCTTAATTGAGTAGACCTAGGCAGAGTGTGCTAAATTTCAGATGCTATAGTCCTGGGTGGTAGAAGAACACTAGCACGTAGTAATTTGTGGCTGAGAAGCTGTGGGTACTGATGGACAGTCTGCATTGCCCCAGACAGTAGCAGAGCCAGTGTGTCATGGGCATCAGTGCAATAAAGGGACGGGCTCCCTGGCTGCTGTCTGAATGATAAAATACGGCAATATTCAGGGCTCAGTGGGACTAAAGCATCTGGCATACAGTGTAGTTCTGTAGAGTGGAGTTGCATAGAGTGAAGAGACTAGTGGTTATATGTAGCAAAGGTTTTTACCCATTCTGTGTCTATGGGAAAAAGTGTTCGTACATATGGCCCTAGGGCCCTCATTACGAGTCTGGCGGTCACGAGACCGCCAGATGCACTGTGGCGGTCTCACCTCCGTGGAGCCGGCGGTGAAGACCACTGTATTACGAGTTGTGGGGTTTGGCTGAAGCCAAACCTCCACAACTCCGCCTGGCCCACCGGTGTGGTTGGATTATGAGGTTGCACACCGCCAGGCTTTCCGTGGCAGTCAATCCACTACGAAAACCCTGGCGGTCACGCACCTGACGACAGGAATCCCGATTCCTGTCACCGGCACAAGCACCCCAATACATTCACACACATTCACACATGCACCCACAGACGTCCACGCAGATCCAGACACGCATTCCACTCATCCACCCACTCACTACATACACCACCATTCACTCATACACACTCACTCAAACACACACACTGGAACACGCATACATGCACTTATATGCACTCAGGCACACCCATTCAAACACGTACATGCACCCCCCCTCATCCACATGCACTCAGATATTCACATACATTCACACACCCGCACGCACACAAAAGCACCCCAATTCACAGACATACACACACCACACAAAAGCACCCCCATTCACAGACATACACACACACACCACTCACAAGCACCACACCCTCCCCCACCCCACACCCTTGTGGACAATCCACTCACCTTTTCCAGCAAGCTGGTTATCCGAGAGGGGATGGGTCCTGGCAGTGTTGCACCGCCATCACTCCTATGCCAGCAAGACTCCACCGAGCCGTATTACGGCTCATAATACTGCAAACGGAGTCTTGGTGGCATGGTGGTGATGGTGGTGCACCTGCCTCTGCACCTCCGTCGGCCAGGTCAATGGAGTGGGACTTCTGCCCAGTAATAAGTAGAGTGGAGTGGCATATTGTAGAGTGGAGTGGTATACAAAGGAGTGGTGTATAGAGGAATACTGTAGAGTTAAGTGGTGTACAGTGGGATACAGTAGAGTGGGGGACAGTGGAGGGACGTAGAGTGGAGTGGCATAAAGGGGAGCTGCATACAGTTGAATAGCGTAGAGTGGAGTGATGTAGATTTGAGTGATTTACAGTGGACTAGCATGGAGTGGAGTGGCATACAATGAAGTGGCATACAATGGAAAAGCATAGAGTGGAGTGGCATAGTGATGCAGAGTGGAATAGCGTAGAGTGGAGTGGCATAGAGAGAAGCAGTGTACAATTGAGTGATATAGAGTGGAATGGCGTAGAATGTTTGGCCCAGTGAGGCAGTCAATGGCAAGCAGTAGGGCATTTGTCAAGTTCTGCTACAAACTTAATGTAGTAACCCCTGGTACACTTAGGCCCTCATTACGACCCTGGCGGTATAGAACCGCCAGGGCCGCTGGACGCGGAGGCACCGCCGACAGGCCGGCGGTGCCCCGCGGGGCATTCTGACCGCGGCGGCTTAGCCGCGGTCAGAGAAGGGAAACCGGCGGTCTCCCGCCGGTTTCCTGCTGCCCCCAAGGAATCCTCCAAGCCGGCGCAGCTTGCTGCGCCGGCTTGGGGATTCCGACTCCCCCTCCCGCCATCCAGTTCCTGGTGGCCCCAAAATGTATTTCACTGTCTGCATAGCAGACAGTGAAATACGCGACGGGTGCAGTAGCACCCGTCGCACCTTCCCACTCCGCCGGCTCGATTACGAGCCGGCATCCTCGTGGGAAGGGAGTTTTTCCCTGGGCTGGCGGGCGGTCTTTTGGAGACCGCCCGCCAGCCCAGGGAAAAACTCATAATACCCTCCGCGGTCTTCTGACCGCGGAGCGGTATTACGGAGGGCGGAATTCTGGCGGGCGGCCTCCGCCACTCGCCGGAGTCGTAATGAGGGCCTTAGTTCCCTTCATTGGGCGGCAATAAATGGGCAGTCTCACTCCTTAGCTAGGCTTTACTTAGAATCCTCCTTGGAATCTCTGGGCCTAACAAGCTAATGAAACTATTGGCTCTTACCATTAGGCTAAACTGTCAGTCAACAAAAAGTTAAGATCCATTCACTCTTAGCAGACAAAGAGGCATTTGCCAAGAGACAACACGCCTGGCTCACCCTATCATCATATACCAAACTAGCTCCCCAGCCATACCTTAAAACAACCATTAAATCTCAAGCCAAAACAGCTTTTATGAAGTTCCGAATGGGACACTTGCCAACATACGAACATCTCCCTTCATGGAAACACAGAGACATGACAGGGTTATGTCAGCTCTGCGGCCTAGCCCCAAGACATTTGTTCACCGAATGTGCATTTGCGAAGGATGTATAGATGACCAGAAGGCAATCCTTCAGCTGGTCTGGCTTCAGTGAGATCTGTGCAGATGCAGACCTGCAATTATATGGAATTACATCAAACTCATCTGTTGCCTGGTGAAATACCTAGATGCACTCAAACGCACGGTCTAGGGGCGAATTGAGTTACTAGGGCACACGGGCAAACTGAATGCAAAATCGGACAAATTGATTAACCATTGATGACTGGCACAATAATAAGTGAAGATCATCAAACCTTCTGTGTTGATAAGTACCTTTTTCCTTTTTTTGACTTTGCTGTAGCCCTTTCTGCGATTTGCACAAACTGGCCTGTTATTAGTAACTGCTTTTATGATACAAGAAAGTTATCTATCCTTCCCTATTAATAAGTTCTTCTTCACTTTTTATTTCTGCACAGCTTTAGCTGTTAAAATTTAGGGAGAGATGTTTTTAAACACATACTTATGCAGCACTAGCCTAACTTGACTTTCCTTAATTCTTACTAACTGTGTAGGCTTTTACAGTCACAAGCGATCTATGTATGGTTTGGTGCTCCGTAAGTGTTTTAAATTCTATGTTAGCTTCTAGCTAAGCTATAAACCTTGGGCTAATGTTGTGCAGCTTACAATTTTAATGTTCAACTGGTTTCAACAAATATCTGGATCAATTGACGTACACGTGCTGGCATTTTATTTTATTGAATAATTGCAACAGTTTTAATTAATCTCGTAAAGAAAGATTTGATTTGAGTGGCGTTGAGTGGAATAGGGTACAGTGGAGTGGCGTAGAGAGAAGTGGCGTAGAGTGGAATGGCGTACAGTGAAATACCATAGAGTGGAATGGGGAAGAGTGAAGTGGCATAGATCAGAGTGACTTACAGTGGAGTTCTGTAGAGTGGAGTAGCGTAGAGTAAAGTGGCTTAGAGTGGAGTGAGGTACACGTCGAATAGCATATAGTGGAGTAGCGTAGATTAGAGTGGTGTAGAGTTGAGTATTGTGTTGTAGAATACCGTACAGTGGAGTGCAGAGATTGGAGTGACATGGAGCGGAGTGGCATTTCACAGAGCAGAGGGAAGTGGCGTACAGTGGAGTGGCATAGAGAGGAGTATTTTAGAGTTGAGTAGTGTGTTGTACAGTTGAGTGGAGTGCTGTTCAGTGGAATACAGTAGAATGAAGTGGTGGATAGTGGAGTGGTGTACAGTGGGATAGTGTACAGTGGAGTAGGGTAGAGTGGAGTGGCTTAGAATGACGTTTCATACAGTGGAATTGTGTGTCATACAGTGGAGTGTCCTGGAGTGTTATAGAGTGGAGGAGCATGTTGTAGAGTTGATTGGCATGCATTATAATGGAGTGGCATGCTGTAGAGTTGAGTGGCATGTCATCGAGTGGTGTGGTGTGTCATAGATTGGACAGTAGTGTTGTGCAGTGGAGTGGAGTGCTATGCCATGTACTAGAGTTTAGTCTAAACAGGCGTAGTGTGAAAATTATTGAACAGATGTAGATTCAATTTGGAAGAAAAGTAGAATATGGGGTGGGAAGTGTAACTTTGCAGTAGGTCTAAAATGGTTAAGTAGTAGTAAAAGTTAAAAGTCACAAAACACATAGAGGCAGATTTAGTGAAATGTCACACAATGCAACGCAGCGAGACATGTTGCTGCACTGTGTTGCATGACAGGGAGAGGGCAGGCATGCACCATATCTATCAAGATATAGTGCATTGCTGTTCTCTTCCTGCACTGGCACACTTGTTGCTGACTAGAACCACGCAGGCCCCCTTGTACCATAGTGCAAGGGTTCTGCAATACTGGTAATTTTTTTGGGTGCAGGAAGGGACACCTTACTTCACAAAAACAATCCTGAGAGGCTTTTTCGTCTTTCAAAGTGTGCAGCACAATTAGAAAGAGGATACAACAAGGAGAAATGGAGATATTTCTTCTTTTTGCACCTCCCTTTGTAAAGTGTCACATGTTGACAAACTCCCAGGTTTACCAGTCTTAGTAAATATGGGAATGTGCCAAAATCCATGGATAGATGCGTGGTAACACCAAAACTCCAACCATGAAACACTTCCCACAGCAGAGTAACTCAAGGCAGAGACTTGCGCTGCCTTGTGCTTTTCCAGATTTACCAAGCAACGCAGGGCCTTGCTTGGTGGCTTTGCATTGCTTGGTAAATTTGACTTAAGTGTTGTACTGCACATGAACACCATGAGTGATGCAAGGGCATTGCAATACAATGATAAATCAGGCCCATAGTTATTTATAGTGAGCCACAATATACTGCGGTAACTTTGCAGTATACCGCGGAACATGGCGATGACAAGGCATTATAAGGAAACATTCTAGACAATGCGGACGTTTACCACGTAAGCATAACAATGCTTGCCGGAACAAGAACTGCAGTTTTCTGTGCCTTAACCATGAATGTGCCAAACTATGCATATGCGTGGTCAAGGCACAGAATAAGGCAGAGAGCAGTCTAGTGGATTGGGAGAGGATGCGGTGAGGTAAGTTGGGCTGGGGCAGAGTTGAGGGGTAGTTTTTAGGGCAGAGGAGTGGATTAAGGGCTTGGGGTGGGTGGAAGGGTTCGGGCTATTTTTTTTAGAGGCGGGGGTCTTGTGGAAATTTTGTTTTTAGGGATTAAGGTGGATAGGGGACTGAGTCCTTTATTTTTTAGGGGCGGGTGTGGGGTTGGGGTATTTTTTTTAGGATTGAGGGCGGGGTAGTTTATTTTTCAGGGGCAAGGGAAGGTTTAGGAAAGGGCAGGAGGAGAGGAGGAAGGATCGAGATAGGATGCAGTGAGGTAAGTGGGGGGGTTGGATTTAGTGCTTAGAGTGGGTGGGGTAGAGGTAGTTTATTTTTAGGGTCGGTGGAGGGGTTGGGTAGTTTTTCTTTTAGGGCTTAGTGTGCGTGGAGGATCGGGATAGTTTGATTTGTTAGGGGTGGGGAGGAAGGGTTAGTTTATTTTTTAGGGGTGGGGAAGATTTGAGGAAGGGCAGGAGGAGGGAGGAGAGAAGAGGAGGAAGGGTTGGGTGATGTGAGTGGGGTTGTAGCAGGGTTTGGGGGTAGTTGTTAGTGGTGGGGTGGATTTAGGGCTTAGGGTGGGTGGGGGGGTCAGGGTAGTTTATTTGTTAGGGACTGGAATGGAGGTGGTTGAGGTAGTTGATTTTTTAGTGCTTCGGGTGAGTGGGGGGTCGGGATAGTTTACTTCTTGGGGTGAGGGAAGGTTTTAGGGCTCAGAGCGGGTGGGGGTGTTGGGGTAGTTTACTTTTTAGGGGCAGTGGTGTTTTATTTTAGGGCTAAGAGTGGGTGAGGGATTGGGATAGTAAGTTATTAGGGGTGGGGGAAGGTTTTAGTGCTCAGGGCGTGTGGGGGTATCAGAGCAGTTTACTTATTAAGGGTGGGGTAGTTTTGGGCCTCAGAGCTGGGTGGGGGTACTTTTTTAGGTTAAAGGGGGGGTTGTACGACAGAGCCATACATGCCATCTCCACATATGCCTTTAATAAACATGTTTTACAACGAAATTCTTTTTAAAGGCTGCATGGAAAAGACAATGTTGTGGTTCCGACCGTGTTGTTAGGGCATGCATGGTTCCGGCATGTGTTGTTCTGTCATACAACCGGCATTATAGGATTAGCTAATGGCTGCGTTTACAAAAGTAAAAGGCAGTCATGTTGCTTTACCACACTTAGCTGTGCTTTGTGATTAGGACTTGTATATAGGTAAGTAATAGGTTTTATTGTTGTTCCATACCTATTACCACTTTATTAAAGTGGTACTAGACAGGAAAATTATTTATGTTTTTCTATTCATTTTTAAAAAAGTCTACGGACTACCAATCAAGCCCTGTGGTTGTTTCAAAGACCAACAAAAAAGTCATAAAATGATAAATACACTGCATTACAGTATATGAGTGAAATAAAGTGTAGTACAGTGTATTTTCAGATTTTTACAAATCTAATTTTCGTTTTATTTTTTTTTAAGTACTGTGGTAGTGAAGGGCATTACCTCTGTAACCCATACACTTTCCTCTTAAACATACAAAAAATGAAAATACACTGTAACACACTATATTAGTGAAATGTAGTATAGTACATTGTATTTTTTATTTGTTCACATAATTAATTTTTCAAAATGTTATTATAAATGCTGTGGTAGTTCATAGGTAGTACCACAGTACATTTTTAAAAAAAAATACTGAGAAGCTTATAAATAATTTTCCCTACCTATAATAAAGTGGTAATAGGTAAGCAAAAATTATAAAACCTACTATTTTCTATGTCTAAGGCCCAAACCCAGAACACAACCAAAGTGTGGATTAAGCAACATATTTGCCTTTTACTTTTCTAACGGCAGATATTATTGAATCATATTCTGCCTTATTAATGCCATATACCACGAAATATCATGGTGATTTCAAGGTAATTTATGAAAATGTTACAGTATTTCGCAGCCTCAGATATTATTAAGTTTAAATCTGTTATAACTTTACAAATAACCTTCTTTACTGTACTACCAGAAAAGATCATCTGCACACCATAATCTATAATCCTGCCAAATTTCATGAAAATCTATTCAGCTGTTTTGCTGCTACGTTTAATACAAAAGTCTATGGAAAATGCATTCTAGGATTCCCCTTTTATTTTGTCCTCCTTGACCAATCTGAACAATTCCTATCCCTGAGAATTCTAGCTGTAACTGCAGAGTGGCTAGTTGCCAGTAGGTAACTATTGTTAGGACTTAGTTACCATAGGAAAATATTTTTTGGGCTTGGCTATATGTTTGGCGCTGTTTGAGGAATCTTCATGACATTTTTCGAGAAAAGTGCATTGTTGGGTCTTGTGGTGCATTGAAAGTTTCGGGGTGGTCCATCAAGGGGAGGCTGAGAAAAAGGGGAGGGGTCAAAAAGATTTAATTTCCCATGGTAATTCCCTTACCGATTTTAGACACAACTGCAGCACAAACAGCTGAACGGAATTACACCAAATTTAGCATGAAGGTAGCTCTTGGTCCAGAAAAAGCCCTTTTGTAGATTGGTGTAAATCTATTTAGTAGTTTATCTGGGCGGAGCCTAATCACAGATCTCATGGTGAAATCTGATTGGCTGTCAGCACTTCAACCAGAAAGTGATAGCAGCCATCTTGGGACCAATATACATGAAAGCACCCTTTGAAATGCAGTGTAGTGAATGGCAGGTCGAGGGTCACAGAAAGGAGACTGTATAAAGAGTGAGAACATATTTTAGTTATAATATATCTCATTTGTTGATGGTACCATATTAATTTTAGGAATTTTGGTGTATTCTAAGGTGATTTTACCCAGTGAAAAAGTCTTCTACTTGGATTTAATGAATCAGGTTTGAGAGAAAATAGTTTTCACATGATTTTCCCATAAATGTTTCCAAGGTACTCCAGAAGCTAAAATGAGAGCATGTTTTCTGTCTTTTCACACTATCTTTCTCAGCCATATAGAATGAAGTATGACATTCTCAGCAAAACATGTAATTCCATCAGGAGCAGCCTGTCAGTTGATTCCCTTGTGTTCTACTGCAGCCCCCTATAGTGTTCCTAAGAACAGCTAGAGCACTAACAGTCTTGCTTATGACAAAAGTGTGGCACGCATGAGGCCATCTTGGTTCAATCATACTGGTAAAACTTAAAACATTTAATTTAGAAAAAAACAAAATGAGAGGGTTCATTTTGTCATAGAAATTATGGTTAGTACTGTAGAAAGAAAAATGAGGACATGTTTTAAGTGACTTCTCAAATATCTTCCTGTTGTACTTCAAGAGGAGCAGACTGTTAGTTGATTCCCTTTTGTTGTACAGCAGCCTCCTAGAGTGTTCTAAAGAGATCCCAGAGTTAGCTAGAGATCTAACAGTCTGACGTATGACAAAAGTGTGACACACCTGAAGTCATCTTGATTGAATCAAACTGGTAAAACTTAAAATGTTTAATTTAGGAAGGAAAAAAATGAGGGATTTCATTTTGTCATAGAAATTATGGTTAGTGCAGTAGAAAGAAAAATTAAGACACATTTGAGTGAGTTCTCAAATATCTTCCTCTTCTATTTCATTAAAACATTCTGACATGTGAACTGAAACATGCACTTTCAACACCAGCAGCAGTTTGCCAGTTCACTATAGTGTTATAATGAGCAACTAGAGTGTTAACATTCTGAATTCATGCCAACATTGTCTACTGGGAATACTGCAGTAAATGAGGAGATTAGGGAGTTCCATAAAAACAAGTCTACCAAAATGGCCAACAAAGAACAAAGAGCTCAAGTGTAACAAAAATATCACCCTGATGTAGCCCAAGTTTAGCCCAATGACAGAAGTAAGCAAAACACTTATTGATTTTGCTTTTTTGTAGTCTTACATAGCGAAGACTTGACTCAAAGATATTGGAGTGCTTTACATGAGCATCAGTTAGGTTACACAAAAACACATTCCTTTTGGACATTAGGCATGGGGAGATTAAATGATTTGCCCAGAATCAAAGGATGTTGAGCTGATGCCGAAACTCAAACCTGGTTCCTCAGTTGCTAAGTCGGCTGCTCTGGACGTAACACCACATTCTCTCCCCTAAGTGCAGCATATAATCAAGTAAAGTAATCAACTGGATAAAAAAAAAACATCAAGATAGCAAATAATGTAAAAGTGCTTTGTAGCTATTTGAGGACTCAGAAAAAATTTACTCATTTGAGTGTTTTAGAGCACTAACCATCATTTCTATCGGCATAAGATCCTCTTGTTTTTATAATTTCTAATGGAAATGCTTTAGGTATTACAGTTTTGATTACATCAATATGACATCAGTTGCGCCTCACTTTTGTAATAAATATAGAATGCTAGCAATCCATTTGTTCATTCGAATACTAATAGAATACTGTGAAGAGGCAGATGTCAGGGGCATGAACTGGAATAATTAAGGGCAGTGAGAAGGGTGCAGAGGCAACAAATTGACCATGCTGGGAAGAGGGAGGGGGCAGGGGCAGGGCATGACAACAGACCAGACTAGCAGTATGGAGGGGATAGAGGCCTGCACATGGAAAACAGAGGGCAGGGGATAGGGGGCAGGGCTAGAGTAGCAAACTGACCATTGATGGCAAGCAGGATGGGCACTGAAAGCACAACACACCATGGAGGGCAACATGGAAACTATAATGGTATACACACAGACAACAGAGGGAAGGTGGGAGAGGGCCAGGGTCAGCAAGCTGACCACACAAGGCAGGTGGAAGGGGCTGTGGCAGCACAATGGTCATGGTAGACAAGAGAGAGGGGGCAGAGGCATGCACAAAGAACCATGGAGAACAGAAGAGGGTGGTAGGGGCTAGACACAGACAAGAGAGGTAAGGGACTTCACAACAAACCACAGAGGGCAGGCAAGAGGAGCAGTTGGAGCACAGCGGAGCATGGAGACCAGAAGGAGTGGCAGCAAAATGGACCATGGAGGACAGGATGGAGAGGATAGGGATATGAAATTCAGACAGGGAGGTTGGTGGTGGCAGGGACAGGTGGCAGTCATCTGACCCTGCTAGGCAGTTGGGAGGGGCAGTGGCAGCTCAACAGAACACTCCAAGTAGATGGGAGAAGCGGGTCCATGGAACTTGTTGAGCAAAAAGGAGGAAGCAGGGGCAAGCACACAGACATCAGAGGTCGGGGGTAAGAAGGTAGGTGGAGAAAGCTAAGCACAGAAGCTAATCAGGAGGGCAATGATAGTACATAACATTGGGCAATATAGGGCAGGAGGAATGGGCAGGGACATCAAGCTAAATGGAGTGCAGTGGCAGCACATTGGACCATGCAGGGCAGGACGGAGGGGGCTGGTGCATAAGGGAAGGAAGAGGTGATGGGTCAGCAAGCTAAGTGTGCAGGAGGGAAGGGGAGTGGCAGAACAACGGCCACACAGGGCAGTAATTAGTGAGCAGGGCATGGGCTTAGACAAAGGATGGCAAGGAGGAGTGGGGCAGGAGCAGTATGCTTGGATGGGGGCAAAACATTACCAGGTCTAGCCCTGTGTCCTACTCCCCTCCGTGCACTGCAATGGGCATTTTAATCAACATTACAAAAACCCTAGACATTCACTGAAAAAACCCAAAGGTTGCAGGGATGGTATAGTTAGGAAACAAAATTAAAAAAGGACTTAGCCATTTGAGAGAGCGTAGCTTATAATCCATATTAACATGAAATGATTATGAACTAATGTGAAATAATGTCGCATAGAAAATTTATTAATGTATTTTGCTAAACGCATATTTTAAATGTGCCCACGGGGAGTGGCCGTCATTATATACGGGGACTAATGAAAATGACTAATAATGATAAAAAGTTATACTAAAATATAGTTTTGCACTAATTATTAAAGGTTATATACTAAAGTTTGCTAATAAATCATTAGGCCTTAGTTAGCATGAGTCGAGGCCTAGCTGCCTGGATCTCATATTAAATGTGTTTTTCTTACATGCAGTGTGCTGACTTGCTGAAGGACATTAACTTTTGTTTTTCCAAACTAGAAGATGAATGTAACTGTAGTAGATCCGTTCTCATGAAATTCGACTTGCTTAGTAAAACATTCTTGCTGAGTGCAACACTGTAGACCACTTGCAGGTACAAGGTCGCCCGAACCGGTACAGACAATGGAGCCACTGATTAAAGATGTGCAAAGGACCACAAGAGTATGAAATCATACCGGACATTCTACCCCCTGGAGACGTCAATCATAAGGACCAATAAAATATGTGAGAACTGTTATGGGGTGACAAATTTGATGAGCTAATTTGAAGTTAATTGGATAGAGATAGTGGGGTGCAAACCCTCAGCCAATTAGATTATAGGGGACTGTACAACAGAAAAGGGATAAAACTTCTTGACACAAGGAATTGAGTTAGTTAGGGAGATGCTGATGTGATTTGCTATGATCCAGACACATTGTCACTTTGTTTAGTGACTTGCTGATTTTACTTAAACCATCCTTGCCCTTATATTGCCCGTTTACACTTTACCTCCTTATGTGGGAAGTGCCCCTTTACCCGAATTGCTGAGTTCCTGACTGATGCCGAATCAACTGATGTCCTGAGGAGGAAGACAGAATCTGCTTGCTGACCCAATACGGAGGGTAACTATGTGACAATGAAATTGTAATTGTCTGCGTGCTTTTCCTTTCTAAGTACCAACGGCTTCTTTTTTGTCAGAGACCATAGCTAGATGTTTTCCAAATTGATGTTGCAAAATTGTTTTGCATGAAGCCCAACATGCCAATGCTAATTCGAGGTTAGATGAGGGGTTCACTGACTAGATGCAAATAGACAATTGACTGAACCTATGCTTTGTTGAATAACGTTACCCTGCTGAGATGTTGACGCTGTGTTATGTTTTAATGTTCGTGATTCTTGCTTTGATTAAGTCTTATCAGAGTTGCTATATTGTGACTATGCTAATGTGCTTCTTGGTTTTGAGATCAATAAACTTGCTAGAATTGTAATCAATAGGGAATAAATATCACAAAATCATACTAAAACTGGTGTGGTTATTCATGACTGAAATGTCATGGTGGTGTCTTGAGTTTTATTAATGTCTTTGACTAAAGTAAGTTGTTTTATTATGGTGATTATTGAAGACGTTATTGACATATTGATTGACATGTTGGTTAGCTAGCTCGCCCTAAGGTGTCTTCAATCAGGGTCGAAAGATTCATTGGCTTAAAACGAGTCCCCAAGTGCAGAAATTAATCACAAAGTGACGCGTTATCAGTTCTGGTAGCAGAGCGACGGTTCGGCCCTTTGGGGGCCCTAGGATGGAGTATCATTGTTTAGACTTGTTTTTTGAGATAATGCAAATTGGAGGTATGATGTGTTTCTAAATTCCCCATGACTTTCCCGGAATCTCGGAGCCTGCTTAAGTGAGTTGGGTATGTTCTCGGTGTTCTAGCATGTTTGGTGTAGAATTTGCGCTTGCTCAGCTTATGCATATTGCAGGTGATTTGTGAAGTTTGTGTGAATCTAGGCCAGGTAATGTTGTTTTAGTAGGCGTGGGCGTACTCCGCAGTATGAGAGCAGGGAAGTCGGCGTACTTCATGTAAGTGTGGCGCTTTGTGCTAAAAAATTATCCACGTGGTTGTTGGTAATATACGGACCCGTTGTGGTCTAAGACTCCAGAGTATATTGACAAGTGTAGGAGACACTTGGGTTTATGTTGTAATTTGTGCGGTTTAATAGGTCAATTGGGCGTGGTTGACAAGTCGAGTTTGAGTCAAATTGTGTGAGTGAAACCTTCGATGGAGATTTGGCAAGTTCTAAAGTGCACTAGAACGAACCATTGACAAGTCAAGAGTAGGATTTGCGGGTCGAATTCTGCTTGCGTATGCGGGAGCTGAGAAGGAGAGAGTAGCGGCCGAGGCTTCAAGTGAAATCTCTGTAAAGTTCTGAAGCAATTGTGTTACCCTTCCTGTAGTAAACCGGAAAATTTGGGTTTTTGATTTTAAAGGTGCTCGCAATATATTGCATTAGTTTTGTGTGAGGAGGACAAGCCGCAAGAGTTTGTCAGCAGCAGTGTGCATGAGTGTGATGTCAGTTGAGCCGCGCTGGGATATGTCAGTTGCCGAGAGGGGTCGCGCACGGATTGTCAGCCGTCCGTGAGAGGCAATTGGTTGAGAAAGGTGGGTGAAGAGTGTTATGGAAATTAAAGTCACTTCCTGATTAGATTCTAAACAAGATAAAAGACGCGAAAATGAAGTTTTTCAAGGCTCTAAAGACAGCTTTGAAGGGAGATACATATATTATGGTGAGTGAAGGGGAGCCTACACCGCCTGAGGGTACTCCAGCTTATATCGTAATGGTGGAAAAGGGAGTCGCGCCATGTCTTTGGATGAAGCAATGGCAAAAATTAACAGAGAAGGAGGGATGTTTGGCGTTTCCGGAGTACGGATCGTTTACTATGAGAATTTTAGAAAATTTGAGGTGGATGTTAAGTGAACAAATGCCTCCTCCGAGACCAGCTCAGTATGAGGCATTAGCAATGTGGGATTTAATGGCCATACGACAAAGACAGCAGAAATTTGAGAGGAGAATGAAAAGAGCAGAGAAGACTTTAGCTGAGGCTAGGTGGGATATTGAGTCCAGGATGTGGAGAAGGGGAATAGTTGACAGACTCAAATTGTTTCCGGCAGTAACACAAGAAGATGAGACACAGGGAAAGAAAACCACCTGTAAAACAGACAAGGGCTCTAGTAAAACAAAGGAGACGCAGATGTCTTGGGTAGACGAAGATGACTCAGACGATGTAGAGTTTCTTAATCAGTTGTTACATGATCGCCCGCCACCATATGCCATAAATGAAAATACACAGAGTAGTAGTGTGGGTCCTGAAGATCCGGCACAAAATAAGGGAACCACGAGTACAGTACAGACAAGTGATACAGTTTTGATACAGAATAGTGTCAGTGCACCCACTGCGTCAGACACACAGATACAGCTACAGCCACCACAGATTCAAAGGATTTATCCAAATGTCCCAGTACTGGAGACGACTATGAGTCTGATGGTGCTGTCTGATCCGGTATACACAAGATCAAAATTAGTGCAGATTTAGCCAACTCCACAATTGCTGCCCAAGCCACAGCAACAGCTGGTTCCGAGTTACACTTCTGTTGTAGGACCGCAGCCAGTAGCTACAGCACCCCTGATGAATCAAGCTACGGGAGTTAATGCTCCACAGGGTTTGGGACTTGGACAGTCACCAGCTGCTATATCATTGCCAATTACTGTAGGTCCACTAGTACCGCTTTATATGTGCAGGGTAAGCCTGGCGTATGTGATCAGGGAGTAATGACCCAAGAGGCAATAAGAGGAGGCTTCATGGGAACCGTCCAAGGAATGATACCAAGAGAACAGACAGCAGAAGGATCTAGATCATTGTTCGACTTTAGTCCGATTGGAGTTCCTTTGGAGACAATGAGGCAAGAAGGGTTAGGTACGCTAACCCCACAGATAATGAGTACAAATACGACACAGACACCCATGGTGCAGTGTGGAAATATCTTGTTGCAAGGTTTAACAGCGCAACAATTAAATGAGTGGTTAGACAAGCTCCACACTCCACAGACTACTGCAGTGACTGCAGAGAGGTCAGAGAGAGATTAATATCTGAATTTTGTGAGACTGGGTGTAGAAGCCATGGAACTAGTGGAAGGGACAATGGGGGTGAACAGATTAGAGTCATACACGGAAGCAGAATTGTGGTATCTGTGCCCCAAAATAACTAGAGAAGTGAGTAGGGTGCATCAGAGGTTGGCAAACCTGGAGGATGAATACAACATAGACATTGAGAACACTAAACATTTGAAGAGAAGTTATAGGTTAGACTTTGAACCTAAAGACTTCGAACACATGAGATCTAGTGGAATGAAAGTGCATCTTAAAGAAATACTGCAAAGTGCACACATTTGGGGAGCCTTAGAGAAGTGGGAAGGCAGATGGGCAAAGAAAAGGAATAAAGAGAAAGGTGACGGTCCGGAACCAAAGCAGGCTAAAGCCGCACCGGACACAGGGACAATAACATTTTTACCAATGAGAGAAACAGCCGGAGGGGTTTTAGTCCATGTACCGTGGTCTAGAAGATACATTCTGTCATTCACAAATGATTATCCCAAGTTGAGGGAGAAGCCGATAGAGTGGTATCAACAGACTGACAGGTTTGTGAAGCTTGCGAAATGTCTCTGGGAGGACTTGAATACCCTGTTTGAGATCATAGTTCCACCTGACTTATGGCTTGAGTGCAAGAGAGGTGTGGACTGGCCGACAGAGGAGCCGGCAAGGGATGAGGTTACTGGAGCACCATCGGCAGAGGTGATGAGGTACTATCATAAAGTGATTGAGTTTTTGAAGCAGAAAGTGTCACCGAAAGTTACTAACTGGCAGAAAATTGATCGAACCTCACAGGAAGCTAAAGAATCGATTCATGCTCATTATGAGAGATTGTTGAAAGCATTCAAACACTACAGTGGTACTGAGGTCATTGAGCCGAAAGACATGAATCACCTTGTGTTCAGATTTGTTGAAGGGCTGAGACCAGAGATTAGCCAGATGATTAAGAATCATTTGATCTGTTGGCAAGCAAGCCGATTGATGAGGTGTTGCAGTATGCGAAATACTGTAGTCACGAGATTGAGTTGAAGCAGAGAAAGTTGAAAGAGAAGGTGATGGTGATGCAAATTAAGGCAGCGCAAGCAGGGATGAAGGGAAATGGAATACAGCAGATGGTACAGCAGCAACCACAGGGAAATGGAATGTTTCAGACACAGCCAAGAGGTCGAGGTTGAGGAGGTTTTGTGAACCGTGGACCAGATTTGAATACGGTTGTGGTTCAAAATGATGTGCAGGGGATAAAAAAGGTATTGCCATGTCACGCGTGCGGGGGTGTGGGGCATTGGAAGCAGGAATGCCCAATGGTGGTGCAGGATGGTGTTGTTCAACAAAGCAATGATGTTGGTACATTTCAAAATGTGAGGGGTCCAAAAATGAGGGGACAAAATCAGAACCTCCAGAATAACATGGTTCAGATGCAGGGGTTACAGCCCATGCAGCAGATGCAAATGCCGCGTGTTCAACCATCACAAATGCAGCAGGTAAAACAGCAGATTCCCATGGTACCTAGACAGCAAATGCAGATACCATTAGCTCCAGTGGGACAGCTTCCTAAGCAGGTCATAGGTCAAATGATGAGTCAAAATAACACAGTACAGCAGTTCCCATTGCGTGGTGAGGATGAAATAAACGATGAATAGTCGGATGATTGTTCAGACAGTGAGGAGTGCAGGCTTGCAGCGTCCCTAGAGGTCGATCAAAGGGGTCCCTATGTAGAAGGAAAGGTGATGGGTCATAAGGTTTCATTCCTGGTTGATACAGGAGCTACACGCTCTACAGTCAAAAGTGCAGAGGTTCCGAAATTGCCACTTTCGGGGCGTACCATAAGGGTGGTAGGAGTAGCAAATCAGTTCCTGACAAATCCGATTACAGATCCGGTCCAAGTTGAGACTGGCAACTTCCAGGGATTACATAAATTTGTAGTCTGTGATTCTAGTCCTGTATCCCTATTGGGAAGAGACTTACTGTGCAAAACAAGGTGTTCAATTACCTGTTCCAATGAAGGGATTGAGGTGCAGACAAACAGTGATGATGAAGGAGATGATGGTCAGTTTCCAGAATTAGAGATGGATACCGCAAATTAGGAATACCCTTTGATAACTTTATTCCCGATGCTTACAGTGACTGACCTACCACCTGAGTTGCAGGGAACAGTGACCAAGAAGGTGTGGGACCTGACAGGAAAAAAGGTGGGATTGATAAAAGGAGTAGAACCAGTTAAAGTACAGGTAAATCCAAATGCAGTGTTTCCCCAGGTACCACAGTATCACAAGGCACAAGATGTCCTCATTCAGGTAGCGCAGATAATTGCGGACTTTGTGAAGCAAGGGGTCCTGAAAGAAGTGCTGAGTAGTACGTGTAATTCACCAATAATGGGTCTGAAAAAGACTTGTGGTAAAGTTCGAATCGTTCAAGACCTGAGGAAAATAAATGAGATTGTGGTAAAATGTTGCCCCGTAGTGCTAAATCCAGCAGGGATCATGTTTTCATGTTTCATGTTCCGTGTGATGCAGAGGGGTTCACAGTTGTGGACTTGTCACAAGCATTCTTTTCGGTGCCTCTTCATGAGGACAGCCAATTTATCTTCAGTTTAAAATTCCTGGATAAGGTCTATAGTTGGTGCATAATTCCTCAAAGGTTTTCTGAATCATCTTCCATCTTCAATCAGATATTGAGGAGGGATTTGGAGTCATTGGAATTGCCTTTCAGTTCAACTCTAGTGCAGTACATTGATGATTTGCTGATTGCGTCCAGGACAAAAGATGACTGCAGGTATGATACAATTGCATTGTTAAACCATTTGGGGAAGAATGGACATAAAGGCCCTCATTCTGACCCTGGCGGTCGGCGGAGAGACGGCGGTCGGACCGCGAACAGACCGGCGGTATTAAAAATGGCATTCTGACCGCGGCGGTCCCCGCCGCGACCGACCGCTACTTCTCCACTCCGACCACCGCGGCGGTCATGACCGCGGGGCTGGAGTTTGCGCACTCCGGCCCGGCGGTCGTCCCAAGACCGCCAAGGGTATTATGACCCTGCCTACCGCCGCGGTTTCTTGCGGGCGGGAACCGCCGTGCGAACCATGGCGGTAAGCACTATCGGGGCCAGGGAATTCCTTCCCTGGCACTGATAGGGGTCTCCCCCACCCCCCACTACCCACCCGAGTCCTCCCCCCACACCCTCCACCCCCCTGCCACCCCCCAGAGGTGGTACGAACCCCCTCCCCACCCCCACCCCGACATGCACATACATGTACCCCGACATGCACACACCCCCAACATGCACATATACACACCCCCTACACACACATACACAACGGGGACACATACCCGCACACATACATGCCGACATGCGCACCTGCCGAACAGCACACATTACCCATAGACACAGCAGCACCCCCCGCCCGCATACACGCACTCACACACCCCCTCTACACACTGACACGCACACCCCCATGCACGCCCACATCACACAACACCCCCCCACCCCCTCCCCTCACGGACGATCAACTTACCTTGTGCGTTGGTCCTCCGGGAGGCGACGGGAGCCATAGGGACGTGACCGCCAACAGAAGACCGCCAACAGAAGACCGCCACACAGAAATGTGGGTCGTAATTCTTTGGGCGGTGTTCTGCTGGCGTGACGGTGGAGGTTGACCAGTCTCCACTTTCCCGCCGACCGCCAGTGTGGCTGCTGGCGGTTTTCCGGCGGAACGCTCCCAGTGGTCAGAATGCGCACAGCGGCACACCGCCGCGGTCGGCGGTCTTCACCGCGGCGGTAACTCAGCGGTCTTGCGAAAAGACCGCCAAGGTCAGAATGAGGGCCAAAGTGTCCCCAAAGAAGCTGCAATACTGTCAGAAAGAAGTGAAGTACTTAGGTCACTTGATTGAGAAGGGGTCTGGGAGAATATCCAAAGAGAGAGTGACAGCTATACTGCAGATGAATCCCCGACAACAAAGAGAGATGTCAGGATGTTCCTGGAAATGGTGGGCTAATGTCGTCAGTGGACCCCCAACTTCTCGATTATCTCTAAACCTCTAGTGAAGTTGACAGTTAAGGAAGTACAGGATGACCCAGGTACCATAACCATGTCAGAGAAAGAGATAAAGGCATTCATGGAGTTGAGGGAAAGCATGTGCAGGGCACCAGCTTTAGGTATGCCTGATTACACAAAGCCTTTCATACTGTTTTGTCATGAACGTGATGCTTGTTCTTTGTCTGTCCTGACAGAGGTCCATGGAGGTGCGAACCGCCCAGTAGCATATTTTTCAGCTACTTTGCGCCCATTTGCAGCAGCCCTGCCAGGTTGTTTGCGTGCAGTTGCAGCAGTTGGTCAAAGCCTCACTCAGTGTGAAGGTATAGTGATGGGACATCCCTTAACAGTAATTGTCCCTCACTCAGTGGAAATCCTGTTGACCCGAACTAAGATGCAGCATATGACGAATGGACGCCTTACCAGATATGAAACAGTTATTCTGGGGTCTCCTAACGTGTCCCTGAAATGATGTGCTGTATTGAACCCGGCAACTTTGCTTCCTATTGAAAATGTGAACATTGATGATGCTGAGGAAGTCGAACATGATTGTCTTGAGGTAACAGATCTGTGCACCAAACCAAGACCTGACATTAAAGATACAAAATTAGAGGAAAATTATTACATTATGTTTGTTGATGGTTCATGTTAGAGAGACGCAGTAGTAGTACTGAGAGCTGGATATGCCGTGTGTACAATCACCTGTATCTTAGAAGCTTCCTGGCTTGGAAGAGTATACTCTGCACAAGTGGCTGAATTAATAGCTCTTACTAGGGCATGCCACACAGCCGAAAACCAAAAAGTCACTATCTATACTGACAGCATATATGGATTTGGAATTGTACATGATTTTGGCCAACTATGGTCCCAGAGGGGCTTCATGACCACTTCTGGTTCACCAGTGAAAAATGGCGAGAAAATTAAGGATTTGTTGCACGCGATTCAGTTACCTCTTGAAATTGCCGTGGTGAAATGCAATGCCCATGTTAAGTCACAAGACTTTGTGTAAATGGGAAATGGATATGCAGATCAAGTTGCAAGGTTTTGTGCATCGAACTGTATATCATTTTGAGATCAGTGGGAATTGTTACCTGAGACTGAAAATGAAACGTGCGCACCATATGCATTGAGAATAGTTGAAACCTTAGATGAATTTAAATCTTTGCAGGGTCCTGCCAGTAAAGAGGAGAAACGCTCTTGGCAGAGAATGCAATGCGTACAGAGATCTGATGACTTGTTGGTCTCAGAGGAGGGGAAAAGGGTTTTGCCAAACAGTCTTTTGTCACAGTTTGCAAGGTTTTACCATGGTCAAGCACATGTTGGGAGAGACGCAATGATCAGGTTGTTCAAAATTGATTGGTTCAATCCAAAATTCAGACAAGCTTCAGAGGTTATCTGTCACAGGTGCGTCATCTGTCAGCAGATAAATGCGGGGAAAGGGACCGTGGTGAATGTGAGTCACATAGGGAAAGCTGGCAGTCCATTTAGCAGGATGCAGATGGATTTCATTGAGATGCCTGTGTGTGGAGGCTTGAGGTATGTGTTTGTGATTGTGTGCATTTTCAGTCACTGGATTGAAGCTTACCCTACACGTAGGAATGACAGTCTCACAGTAGCAAAACTGTTACTTAGGGAGTTAATACCACGTTTCAGATTCCCGATCTCTTTAGAATCAGATGGGGCAGACACTTCGACAATGAGGTGATTAAGCTGTTATGTGCCGCATTATACATTGAGCAGAAGTTGCATTGTAGCTACCGCCCTGAAGCCTCAGGACTAGTGGAGCAGATGAATGGTACCTGGAAGTCGAGAATGGCAAAAATGTGCGCAGCTACCAATTTGAAGTGGCCGAATGCATTACCCTTAGTACTGATGTCAATGAGAAACACACCTGACAAGAAAACAGGACTATCTCCTCACGAAATTCTAATGGGTCGAGCTATGAGATTGCCCGCAGTGCCTGCAAATACTCTTGTGAATATCACGGATGATATGGTGTAGGACTACTGCAAGGGTCTGGCTGATGTGTTCCACTCTTTCTCTCACCAGGTGGAGGCTACTACGTTGCCACCAATAAGTGATCCAGGTCACACTCTGAAAGCCGGTGACTGGGTTGTTGTCAAGAAATACGTGAGGAAGTTGTGCTTGGAGCTGCGTTGGAAGGGGCCATGTCAAGTAATATTGACAATCACTACTGCTGTGAAATGTGCAGGCCTTCCGAATTGGATACATGCCAGTCACACAAAGAAGGTGACGTGTCCAACTGATGAGGAACTTGAATTGTCCAAAACAACAGCTGCAGAGAAGGAAGACTCAGGGCCGGAGAGTATTTGAAGGGGAACTGAGACTGAAGGAGAACCCGCTGAGGACGGCTTAGTCACTCAAAACGAGTTCCAGAGGAGTGACAGTGAGTCTATCTCAGTTGAGGTACAGGGGAACCAACACAAAGAGAGTTTCTCCCAGAAGCAGATGGATGTGGGTTTGAAGTTGAGCCCATAACAGACACTGAAGGCAAAGGAAGTGAGGCAGAAGGAAGTCAAGGTGTTCTGACTCCTCCTGAGCCGCTTGCAGGTCCATCAAGAGAAAACACCATAGCACAAGAGGAGGGAGCTGTTCAACGTTCTGAAAGGCCGAGCAGAAAGAAAACACTTAAAGAAGATAACTGGCCGGAGCACCAAGCTGCAGGAGAGAAAGTGGTCCCCAGTGAAACAATAGAGGAAGAAGTCAACACAACCAGAAAAGAGGATCTCAGTGAAGGAGAGTTGCAGGGTGAATGTAAACTGAAAAGAAAGAGAGTTGCAAACAGAAGCTAAACAGGTCCTGAATGGGAGTATGCAACATCAGCTGAATGGCAACAAGAATTCTTAGCGTTCTGTTTTGATCGAGAAGTTCCAGGTCAATACTACAGCACCTGAATTCAGCTTTAGAGAGAGACTGTGTTAAAACTGAAATTGAAATTGAAAGCTGGAAAGCTAAGAAAAGAGACTGATAAATTACCGGATGTGACACTGATAACCTGAATTGACTCTGAAAAAAAAACGATTGTGACAAACTGCTAACCTGATTTGACAAAGGGGTCCTGCAGTGAGTGAAACGCTGTAAATACTTGCAGAAAGAAAGAGATTTTGCACAAGAAGAAAAAAAAAGAGAGCTTTTATATCGTCCTCAAGTTGATTGTTTGTCTTACATTATTCTGCTATCTGATACTTTACAGATCATGGGTTACACTAGAAGTAATAGTAATAAGAGTAAGATGTGTGGTTTATTGAGTGCTATTTTGGGTATTGTGTGTGCAATAATAATTATAGGTGTGATTGTGGGAATGCCGTTGGTGGATAAGAAAGTGACTAACAATTCCTGAAACTGCTACACTAACACCGTGGGAAAAGTTTGAGCAGGATACTAAATACTTGCATGAGGGAACTAATTCAAAAGGGGAACTGTCTACTAATGTCTTCTATCGCTTGCTGAATGAGTATATTGACACAATGGATGCGAGAAATTGTTATGTGTGCACAAAGATTCCTTTGTCAGTACAAGAAGGGGTTACTTACCATAGTCTGCCATTAACCTACGGGATAAGCTGTAGTTTGCTGTTAACAAGATTCTATAATCAAGAACATGTGCAATACTTCTACTCTAACTTAGATGTAGTGCTTTCCTTTGTGCCTGTAATTGAGTTTCTAAACAAATTAGCTAAAGAACACAGCATAAAATTAGTTAGGGCTTTGAGCCGGCACTGACATTTGGAACAGCTTATGCACACCGCAATAATCTAAGCTGCTTACTAACAACTGTAGAGAAAAGCTTCTTAGATCACACTGATGATAGACGAAAGGCATTAAAAGAAAGGCTAGAAAAAGGGTTAGAAAAACGCACATATGCAAATGATTATGCTTACACCGCAATAAAGACACAGGGTAAATTAGCCATAGACGCATTACATGTAGGTAGACTTTGTATATATAGGCCAAAATCTGAGCTTGATACTATATTTGTGGGAACAAGTGAATGCAGACATGTGTATTTGTTTCAGAGTAAATGGACGTTCATGTTAAATGATCCAGCAATCCCTGGGATCTATTATATATGTGGACTTAATGCTTATTACCGTCTTCCTAAGGGATGGTATGGGACATGTTATTTGGGAATAGTTTTCTCAAAGATCTACCAGATTGATCACATAAAGCAAATTCCTAAAATGTCTGAATTACATCATGCTAAACAAAAGAGAGAGACAGCGGCTGCTGTCGTTGGTGACATATTTGGAGCCATAATTCCTTCAGTAGGGGTTATTTTAAACTCCATAAAGATTCAAAAGTTGTCTACTATTGTGGATAACATGCTGACAAACTTCACAGGGGCTATACTCCTGATGGATACTGAACTTGCTGCGAAGAGGGCTATGACTCTTCAAAACCGGCTTGCTTTAGACATTCTTTTAGCAAAGAGTGGCGGAGTCTGTAAGATGCTTAATGAGCGCCATTGTTGTTCGTTCATACCTGATAACAGCAAAAAGATTAGAAATATGCTTACTAACTTAACAAGAGATAGTGCAGATTTGAAGGAGCTGAAGGAACCTGGAGTTTGGGAAAAGGTTGGGAAAGGAATTACCAGAGTAGGGAATTGGTTTAGTAGCATTTGGAATGGGGTTCTTTCAAAAATATTAGGGGGTGTACATGGGAAATGGACTCCCCGACTACATCCGACACAGAATCAGGAATGGAATGCCGTTCTGCCGATGCCTGCAAACACGAGAAGAATGATATCGGGAACCCAGTCATACGGATTCCCGAACACATACCTGAAAGAAGCAGGGAGGAGGAAACCATCGCAGAGGATATCCGGGTTCCCGATAGTTTTAAAAGTGAAGACGGACTACGCGTGCGGCGCACGCTGGAAACAGGAGACGCCGAGGACGAAGACGAGCAAGGAAACGCCGAGAACGGAGACAAGACCAGGGAGCTAGACGGCGGACGAGCACCAGTGGAGGTGCAGATGGGCACCGGTCTAGGAGATACCACGGTGGGACAGGAAGGTCCCAAGGAGCGTGAATGCCGCCACGTCCCAGTAGGGACGTGACTAAGCCAGGTACAGTCCTGCTTAAAGGACAGACTCCGATATATAGTGGGTAGAGAGGGGGTGGGGAAGACGAGTGGAGAGGAGGGAGGAGGGAGGAAATAAGGAAGGGAGAAAAGGGGGGGAGGGGCTGAGAAGGGCACCTAAAAACACCACTAAAGAGCACAGAGACAAAGGAACAGTTTAGGAGACTAAACCCACAGGGGTGACTTCACTAGATACCTGAACCTTTTACCACCGCTTTATTCTTTTCTGTGGGAGAGGACCCTTACCCACCACACACTCTCCCTCTTTCTCTCTCTCACTCTCTCTCTCTCTCTCTCTCTCTCTCTCTCTCTATCTTTATAAAAAGAACAACACACCGTCCACAACCCTTTGACTTACCGGTCTTTTCGTTCCTCTTACTTTTCCGGTTTTCCTGGAAACACCATCGGGAGAAACCATCTTCAGTCATCTGGAACCTGGGGAAAAGAGGACAACGGAAGCGCTAACCAACAGAACATAAACACTGGATATTGCAAATTTAAACCGTATATAATAAAACCACGTTTTTTCACCTTCCCCTTGAGTACCTTCGTCCTTCGTCCTTCTTATCGCTACACCCACTGCCACAGGGGGTTTATTGATTGTCCTGATTTGTTTATTGGGATTACGGTTATCATGCAAAATTAATAAAAGAATCAAAAGAGACTTGACAAAATGAAACAAAAGAAATGAAGAAAAAGAAAAGGAGAAAATGTTCAAAGATATTTGGGAAAACTTACACAAGGGGGAAGATGTTGAAATGCGTATATTAAGGAAAATTAAAGGTTGTGGACGGAAAGGTTTTGTGTGATGACAAGTGTCATCAGAGGAGGGACTGAGAGAGCGTAGCTTATTATCCATATTAACATGAAATGATTATGAACTAATGTGAAATAATGTCGCATAGAAAATGTATTAATGTATTTTGCTAAACGCGTATTTGAAATGTGCCCACGGGGAGTGGCCGCCATTATATACGGGGACTAATGAAAATGACTAATAATGATAAAATGTTATACTAAAATATAGTTTTGCACTAATTATTAAAGGTTATATGCTAAAGTTTGCTAATAAATCATTAGGCCTTAGTTAGCATGAGTCAAGGCCTAGCTGCCTGGCTCTCATATTAAATGTGTTTTTCTAACGTGCAGTGTGCTGACTTGCTGAAGGACATGAACTTTTGTTCTTCCAAACTAGAAGATGAATGTAACTGTAGTAGATCGGTTCTCATAAAATTCGACTTGCTTAGTGAAACATTATTGCTGAGTGCAACACTGTAGACCACTTGCAGGTATAAGGTCGCCTGAATCGGTGTAGACAATGGAGCCACTGACTGAAGATGTGCAAAGGACCACGAGAGTATGAAATCATACCGGACATTCTACCCCCTGAAGACGTCAATCATAATGACCAATAAAATAAGTGAAAACTGTTATGGGGTGACAAATTTGATGAGCTAATTTGAAGTTAATTGGATAGAGAAAATGGGGTGCAACCCCTCAGCCAATTAGATTTTAGGGGACTGTAACACAGAAAGGGGATAAAACCTCTTGACACAAGGAAATGAGTTAGTTAGGGAGATGCTGATGCGATTTGCTATGATCCAGACACTTTGTCACTTTGTTTAGTGACTTGCTGATTTTACTTAAACCATCCTTGGCCTTATATTGCCCGTTTACACTTTACCTCCTTATGAGGGAAGTGCCCTTTTACCCGACTTGCTGAGTTCCCGACTGATGCCGAATCAACTGATGTCCTGAGGACGAAGACAGAATCTGCTTGCTGACCCAATACGGAGGGTAACTATATGACAATGAAATTGTAATTGTCTGTTTGCTTTTCCTTTCTAAGTACCAACTGCTTCTTTTTTGTCAGAGACCATTGCTAGATGTTTTCCAAATTGATGTTGCAAAATTGTTTTGCATGAAGCCCAACATGCCAATACTAATTCGTGGTTAGATGAGGGGTTCACTGACTAGACGCAAATAGACAAATGACTGAACTCATGCTTTGTTGAATAATGCGCTAACGTTACCCTGCTGAGATGTTGACGCCGTGTTATGTTTTAATATTCGTGATTCTTGCTTTGATGAAGTCTTATTAGAGTTGCCATATTGTGACTATGCTAATGTGCTTCTTGGTTTTGAGATTAATAAACTTACTAGTAGAATTGTAATCAACAGGGAATAAATATCACAAAATCATACCAAAACTGGTGTGGTTATTCATGACTGAAAGGTCATGGTGGTGTCTTGAGTTTTATTAATGTCTTTGACTAAAGTAAACTGTTTTATTATGGTGATTATTGATGACGTAATTGACATATTGATTGACATGTTGGTTAGCTATCTCGCCCTAAGGGGTCTTCAATCAAGGTTGAAAGATTCATTGGCCTAAAACGAGTCCCCAAGTGCAGAAATTAATCATAAAGCGATGCGTTATTAGTTCTGGTAGCAGAGCGACGGTTCGGCCCTTTGGGGGCCCTAGGACAGAGAATCATTGTTTAGACTTGTTTTTCGAGATAATGCAAATTGGAGGTATGATGTGTTTCTAAATTCCCCATGACTTTCCCGGAATCTCGGTGCCTGCTTAAGTGAGTTGGGTATGTTCTCGGTGTTCTAGCATGTGTGGTGTAGAATTTGCGCTTGCTCAGCTTATGCATATTGCAGGTTATTTGTGACGTTTGTGTGAATCTAGGCCAGGTAATGTTGTTTTAGTAGGAGTGGGCGTATTCCCCAGTATGAGAGCAGGGAAGTTGGCGTACTTCATGTGAGTGTGGCGCTTTGTGCTAAAAAATTATCCACATGGTTGTTGGTGATGTACGGACCCGTTGTGGTCTAAGACTCCAGAGTATATTGACAAGTATAGGAGACACTTGGGTTTATGTTGTAATTTGTGCGGTTTAATAGGTCAATTGGGCGTGGTTGACAAGTCGAGTTTGAGTCAAATTGTGTGAGTGAAACCTTCGATGGAGATTTGGCAAGTTCTAAAGTGCACTAGAACGAACCATTGACAAGTCGAGAGTAGGATTTGCTGATCGAATTCTGCTTGCTTGTGCGGGAGCTGAGAAGGAGAGAGTAGCGGCCAAGGCTTCAAGTGAAATCTCTGTAAAGTTCTGAAGCGATTGTGTTACCCTTCCTGTAGTAAACCGGAAAATTTGGATTTTTGTTTTTAAAGGTGCTCGCAATATATTGCATTAGTTTTGTGTTTGGAGGACAAGCCGCAAGACTTTGTAAGCAGCAGTGTGTGTGAGTGTGACGTCAGTTGAGCCGCACTGGGATAGGTCAGTTGCCGAGAGGGGTCGCGCACGAATTGGCAGCCGTCCGTGAGAGGCAATTGGTTGAGAAAGGTGGGTGAAGAGTGTTCTGGAAATTAAAGTCACTTCCTGATTAGATTCTAAACAAGATAAAAGATGCGAAAATGACGTTTTTCAAGGCTCTAAAGACTGCTTTGAAGGGAGATACATATATTATGGCGAGTGAAGGGGAGCCTACACCGCCTGAGGGTACTCCAGCTTATATCGTAATGGAGGAAAAGGGAGTCGCGCCATGTCTTTGGATGAAGCAATGGCAAAAATTAACAGAGAAGGAGGGATGTTTGGCGTTTCTGGAGTACGGAACGTTTAATATGAGAATTTTAGAAAATTTGAGGTGGATGTTAAGTGAACAAATGCCATCTCCGAGACCAGCTCAGTAAGAGGCATTAGCAATCTGGGATTTAATGGCCATACGACAAAGACAGCAGAAATTTGAGAGGAGAATGAAAAGAGTAGAGAAGACTTTAGCTGAGGCTAGGTGGGATAATGAGTCCAGGATGTGGAGAAGGGGAATAGTTGACAGACTCAAATTGTTTCCGGCAGTAACACAAGAAGATGAGACACAGGGAAAGAAAGCCACCTGTAAAACAGACAAGGGCTCTAGTAAAACAAAGGAGACGCAGAGGTTTTGGATAGACGAAGATGACTCAGACAATGAAGAGTTTCTTTATCAGTTGTTACATGATCGCCCGCCACCATATGCCATAAATGACAATACACAGAGTAGTAGTGTGGGTCCTGAAGATCCGGCACAAAATAAGGGAACCACGAGTACAGTACAGACAAGTGATACAGTTTTGATACAGAATGGTGTCAGTGCACCCACTGCGTCAGACACACAGATACAGCTACAGCCACCACAGATTCAAAGGATTTATCAAGATGTCCCAGTACTAGAGACGGCCATGAGTCTGATGGTGCCGTCTGATCCGGTATACACAAGATCAAAATTAGTGCAGATTGAGCCAACTCCACAATTGCTGCCCCAGCCGCAGCAACAGCTGGTTCCGAGTTACACTTCTGTTGTAGGACCGCAGCCAGTTGCTACAGCACCCCTGATGAATCAAGCTATGGGAGTTAATGCTCCACAGGGTTTGGGACTTGGACAGTCACCAGCTGCTATATCATTGCCAATTACTGTAGGTCCACTAGTACCGCTATATGTGCAGGGTAAGCCTGGCGTATGTGATCAGAGAGTAATGACCCAAGAGGCAATAAGAGGAGGGTTCATGGGAACCGCCCAAGGAATGATACCAAGAGAACAGACAGCAGAAGGATCTAGATCATTTTTGGACTTTAGTCCGATTGGAGTTCCTTTGGAGACAATGAGGCAAGCAGGGTTAGGTACGCTAACCCCACAGATAATGAGTACAAATACGACACAGACACCCATGGTGCAGTCTGGAAATATGTCGTTGCAAGGTTTAACAGCGCAACAATTAAATGAGTGGTTAGACAAGCTCAACACTCCACAGACTACTGCAGTGACTGCAGAGAGGTCAGAGAAAGATGAATATCTGAATTTTGTGAGACTGGGTGTAGAAGCCATGGAACTAGTGGAAGAGACAATGGGGGTGAACAGATGAGAGTCATACACGGGAAGCAGAATTGAGGTATCTGTGCCCCAAAATAACTAGAGAAGTGAGTAAGGTGCATCAGAGGTTGGCAAACCTGGAGGATAAATACAACATAGACATTGAGAACACTAAACATTTGAAGAGAAGTTATAGGTTAGACTTTGAGCCTAAAGACTTCGAACACATGAGATCTACTGGAATGAAAGCGCATCTTAAAGAAATACTGCAAAGTGCACAAATTTGGGGAGCCTTAGAGAAGTGGGAAGGCAGATGGGCAAAGAAAAGAGATAAAGAGAAAGGTGACGGTCTGGAACCAAAGCAGGCTAAAGCCGCACCGGACACAGGGATAATAAAAATGTTACCAATGAGAGAAACAGCCGGAGGGGTTTTAGTCCATGTACCGTGGTCTAGAGGAGACATTCTGTCATTCACAAATGATTATCCCAGGTTGAGGGAGAAGCCGATAGAGTGGTATCAACAGACGGACAGGTTTGTGAAGCTTGCGTAATGTCTCTGGGAGGACTTGAATACCCTGTTTGAGATCATAGTTCCACCTGACTTATGGCTTGAGTGCAAGAGAGGTGTGGACTGGCTGACAGAGGAGCTGGCAAGGGATGAGGTTACTGGAGCACCATCGGCAGAGGTGATGAGGTACTATCATAAAGTGATTGAGTTTTTGAAGCAGAAAGTGTCACCGAAAGTTACTAACTGGCAGAAAATTGATCGAACCTCACAGGAAGCTAAAGAATCGATTCATGCTCATTATGAGAGATTGTTGAAAGCATTCAAACACTACAGTGGTACTGAGGTCATTGAGCCGAAAGACATGAATCACCTTGTGTTCAGATTTGTTGAAGGGCTGAGACCAGAGATTAGCCAGATGATTAAGAATCATTTGATCTGTTGGCAAGCGAAGCCGATTGATGAGGTGTTGCAGTATGCAAAATACTGTAGTGACGAGATTGAGTTGAAGCAGAGAAAGTTGAAAGAGAAGGTGATGGTGATGCAAATTAAGGCAGCGCAAGCAGGGATGCAGGGAAATGGAATACAGCAGATGGTACAGGAGCAACCACAGGGAAATGGAATGTTTCAGACACAGCCAAGAGGTCGAGGTTGAGGAGGTTTTGTGAACCGTGGACCAGATTTGAATACTGTTGTGGTTCAAAATGATGTGCAGGGGATGAAAAAGGTATTGCCATGTCACGCGTGCGGGGGTGTGGGGCATTGGAAGCAGGAATGCCCAATGGTGGTGCAGGATGGTGTTGTTCAACAAAGCAATGATGTTGGTACATTTCAAAATGTGAGGGGTCCAATAATGAGAGGACAAAATCAGAACCTCCAGAATAACATGGTTCAGATGCAGGGGTTACAGCCCATGCAGCAGATGCAAATGCCGCGTGTTCAACCAGCACAAATGCAGTAGGTACAACAGCAGATTCCCATGGTACCTAGACAGCAAATGCAGATACCATTAGCTCCAGTGGGACAGCAACAGGTGATGCTTCCTCAGCAGGTCACATGTCAAATGATGAGTCAAAATAACACAGTACAGCATTTCCCATTGCGTGGTGAGGATGAAATAAACGATGAATGGTCGAATGATTGTTCAGACAGTGAGGAGTGCAGGCTTGCACCGTCCCTAGAGGTAGATCAAAGGGGTCCCTATGTAGAAGGAAAGGTGATGGGTCATAAGGTTTCATTCCTGGTTGATACAGGAGCTACACGCTCTACAGTCAAAAGTGTAGAGGTTCCGAAATTGCCACTTTCGGGGCGTACCATAAGGGTGGTAGGAGTAGCAAATCAGTTCCTGACAAATCCGATTACAGATCCGGTCCAAGTTGAGACTGCCAACTTCCAGGGATTACATACATTTGTAGCCTGTGATTCTAGTCCTGTATCCCTATTGGGAAGAGACTTACTGTGCAAAACAAGGTGTTCAATTACCTGTTCCAATGAAGGGATTGAGGTGCAGACAAACAGTGATGATGAAGGAGATGATGGTCAGTTTCCAGAATTAGAGATTGAGACCGCAAATTAGGAATACCCTTTGATAACTTTATTCCCAATGCTTACAGTGACTGACTTACCACCTGAGTTGCAGGGAAAAGTGACAGAGAAGGTGTGGGATCTGACAGGAAAAGAAGTGGGATTGATAAAAGGAGTAGAACCAGTTAAAGTAGAGGTAAAGCCAAATGCAGTGTTTCCCCAGGTACCACAGTATCACATGGCACAAGATGTCCTCATTTAGGTAGCGCAGATAATTGCAGACTTTGTGAAGCAAGGGATCCTGAAAGAAGTGCTGAGTAGTCCGTGTAATTCACCAATAATGGGTCTGAAAAAGCCTTGTGGGAAAGTTCGAATCGTTCAAGACCTGAGGAAAATAAATGAGATTGTGGTAAAATGTTGCCCCGTAGTGCTAAATCCAGCAGTGATCATGTTTTCATGTTTCAGGTTCCGTGTGATGCAGAGGGGTTCACAGTTGTGGACTTGTCACAAGCATTTTTTTCAGTGCCTCTTCATGAGGACAGCCAATTTATCTTCAGTTTCAAATTCCTGGATAAGGTCTATAGTTGGTGCAGCATTCCTCAAAGGTTTTCTGAATCATCTTCCATCTTCAATCAGATATTGAGGAGGGATTTGGAGTCATTGGAATTGCCTTTCAGTTCGACTCTAGTGCAGTACATTGATGATTTGCTGATTGCGTCCAGGACAAAAGATGACTGCAGGTATGATACAATTGCATTGTTAAACCATTTGGGGAAGAATGGACATAAAGAGGGTCATTCTGACCCTGGCGGCCGGTGGCCGTCAGGGCCACCGACCACGGGAGCACCGCCGACAGGCTGGCGGTGCTCCAATGAGCATTCTGACCGCGGCGGTTCAGCCGCGGTCAGAAGCGGAAAGTCAGCGGTCTCCCGCTGACTTTCCGCTGCTCATTGGAATCCTCCATGGCTGCGGAGCGCGCTCCGCAGCCATGAGGATTCTGACCCCCCCTACCGCCATCCAGTTCATGGCGGGAAAGCCGCCATGAACAGGATGGCGGTAGGGGGGGTCGCGGGGCCCCTGGGGGCCCCTGCCGTGCCCATGCCAATGGCATGGGCACGGCAGGGGCCCCCGTAAGAGGGCCCCAAAATGTATTTCACTGTCTGCCTTGCAGACAGTGAAATACGCGACGGGTGCAGTAGCACCCGTCGCACCTTCCCACTCCGCCGGCTCGATTACGAGCCGGCATCCTCGTGGAAAGGTCGTTTTCCCCTGGGCTGGCGGGCGGTTTAACTGGAACCGCCCGCCAGCCCAGGGGAAAACTCGTAATACCCGCCGCGGTCTTTTGACCGCGGCGCGGTAATTTGGAGGGCGGGATCCTGGCGGGCGGCCTCCGCCGCCCGCCAGGGTCATAATGAGGCCCAAAGTGTCCCCAAAGAAGCTGCAATACTGTCAGGAAGAAGTGAAGTACTTAGGTCACTTGATTGAGAAGGGGTCTAGGAGAATATCCAAAGACAGAGTGACAGCTATACTGCAGATGAATCCCCCGACAACAAAGAGAGATGTCAGGATGTTCCTGGAAATGGTGGGCTAATGTCGTCAGTGGATCCCCAACTTCTCGATTATCTCTTAACCTCTAGTGAAGTTGACAGTTAAGGAAGTACAGGATGACCCAGGTACCATAACCATGTCAGAGAAAGAGATAAAGGCATTCATGGAGTTGAGGGAAAGCATGTGCAGGGCACCAGCTTTAGGTATGCCTGTTTACACGAAGCCTTTCATACTGTTTTGTCATGAACGTGATGCTTGGTCTTCATCTGTCCTGACACAGGTCCATGGCGGTGCAAACCGCCCAGTAGCATATTTTTCAGCTACTTTGGACCCAGTAGCAGCAGCCCTGCCAGGTTGTTTGCGTGCAATTGCAGCAGTTGGTCAAAGCCTCACTCAGTGTGAAGGTATAGTGATGGGACATCCCTTAACAGTAATTGTCCCTCACTCAGTTGAAATCCTGTTGACCCGAACTAAGAGGCAGCATATGACGAATGGACGCCTTACCAGATATGAAACAGTTATTCTGGGGTCTCCTAACATTTCCCTGAAACGATGTACTGTATTGAGCCTGGCAACTTTGCTTCCTATTGAAAATGTGAACACTGATGATGCTGAGGAAGTCGAACATGATTGTCTTGAGGTAACAGATCTGTGCACCAAACCAAGACCTGACATTAAAGATACACAATTAGAGGAAAATGATTACATTATGTTTGTTGATGGTTCATGTTAGAGAGACACAGTAGGAGTACTGAGAGCTGGATATGCCGTGTGTACAATAACCTGTATCTTAGAAGCTTGCTGGTTCGAAAGAGTATACTCTACACAAGTGGCTGAATTAATAGCATGGCATGGCATGCCACACAGCCGAAAACCAAAAAGTCACTATCTATACTGACAGCAGATATGGATTTGGAATTGTACATGATTTTGGCCAACTATGGTCACAGAGGGGTTTCATGACCTCTTCTGGTTCACCAGTGGAAAATGGCGAGAAAATTAAGGATTTGTTGCACGCGATTCAGTTACCTCTTGAAATTGCCGTGGTGAAATGCAATGCCCATGTTAAGTCACAATACTTTGTGTCAATGGGAAATGGATATGCAGATCAAGTCGCAAGGTTTTGTGCATTGAACTGTATATCATTTTGAGATCAGTGGGAATTGTTACCTGAGACTGAAAATGAAACGTGCGCAGCATATGCATTGAGAATAGTTGACACCTTATATGAATTTAAATCTTTGCAGGGTCCTGCCAGTAAAGAGGAGAAACGCTCTTGGCAGAGAATGCAATGCGTACAGAGATCTCATGACTTGTTGGTCTCAGAGGAGGGGAAAAGGGTTTTGCCAAACAGTCTTTTGTCACAGTTTGCAAGGTTTTACCATGGTAAAGCACATGTTGGGAGAGACGCAATGATCAGGTTGTTCAAAATTGATTGGTTCAATCCAAAATTCAGACAAGCTTCAGAGGTTATCTGTCACAGGTGCGTCATCTGTCAGCAGATGAATGCGGGGAAAGGGACCGTGGTGAATGTGAGTCACATAGGGAGAGCTGGCGGTCCATTTAGCAGGATGCAGATGGATTTCATTGAGATGCCTGTGTGTGGAGGCTTGAGGTATGTGTTTGTGATTGTGTGTGTTTTCAGTCACTGGATTGAAGCTTACCCTACACGTAGGAATGACAGTCTCACAGTAGCAAAACTGTTACTTAGGGAGTTAATACCACGTTTCAGATTCCCGATCTCTTTAGAATCAGATGGGGCAGACACTTCGACAATGAGGTGATTAAGCTGTTATGTGCCGCATTAAACATTGAGCAGAAGTTGCATTGTAGCTACCGCCCTGAAGCCTCAGGACTAGTGGAGCAAATGAATGGTACCTTGAAGTCAAGAATGGCACAAATGTGCGCAGCTACCAATTTGAAGTGGCCAGATGCATTACCCTTAGTACTGATGTCAATGAGAAACACACCTGACAAGAAAACAGGACTATCTCCTCACGAAATTCTAATGGGTCGAGCTATGAGATTGCCCGCAGTGCCTGCAAATGCTCTTGTGAATATCACGGATGATATGGTGTAGGACTACTGCAAGGGTCTGGCTGATGGGTTCCACTCTTTTTCTCACCAGGTGGAGGCTAATACGTTGCCACCAATAAGTGATCCAGGTTACACTCTGAAAGCCGGTGACTGGGTTGTTGTCAAGAAACATGTGAGGAAGTCGTGCTTGGAGCCGCGTTGGAAGGGGCCATATCAAGTAATATTGACAACCACTACTGCTGTGAAATGTGCAGGCCTTCCGAATTGGATACATGCCAGTCACACAAAGAAGGTGACGTGTCCAACTGATGAAGAACTTGAATTGTCCAAAACAACAGCTGCAGAGAAGGAAGACTCAGGGCCGGAGAGTATTCGAAGGGGAACTGAGACTGAAGGAGAACCCGCTGAGGACGGCTTAGTCACTCAAAACGAGTTCCAGAGGGGTGACAGTGAGCCTATCTCAGTTGAGGCACAGGGGAACCAACACAAAGAGAGGTTCTCCCAGAAGCAGACGGATGTGGGTTTGAAGTTGAGCCCATAACAGACAGTGAAGGCGAAGGAAGTGAGGCAGAAGGAAGTCAAGGTGTTCTGACTCCTCCTGAGCTGCTTGCAGGTCCATCAAGAGAAAACACCATAGCACAAGAGGAGGGAGCTGTTCAACGTTCTGAAAGGCCGAGCAGAAAGAAAACACTTAAAGGAGATAACCGGCCGGAGCCACAAGCTGCAGGAGAGAAAGTGGTCCCTAGTGAAACAATAGAGGAAGAAGTCAACACAACCAGAAAAGAGGATCTCAGTGAAGGAGAGTTGCAGGGTGAACGTAAACTGAAAAGAAAGAAAGTTGCAAACAGAAGGTACGCAGGTCCTGAATGGGCGTATGCAACATTAGCTGAATGGCAACAAGAATTCTTAGCGTTCTGTTTTGATCGAGAAA